>NC_046161.1:65848457-66090957 GCF_011064425.1 Rattus rattus | reverse complement strand
TCAAGCAGAGAGTGTCTGGTGATATTTGCTGTGTAAACAAAAGGCTCCTTCCTAACAAAAGTTAGGAACTAGGTGCCTGCTGTGTTCTCCTGCATAACCAACAGTCCTCAGGCAGCACACCCTGGCACATCCCCTCCCCTCCAAAGCCATTCACCTGCTGCGCTCTGAACACCTTGCTGCTTCTCACCGAAATGCCTGGCCTAGAGGGTTCTCTTCTCTTTGTTTCTTGTGGCTCCATCCTGGTTCACACCTCATCCTCTTCCAGGGCACCTCTGGTCTCCTAGGTGCTGAAGCTGGGTTGATAGTGCACTCCCCACACAGCCCTGTGCTCCTTCCTTTCCACAGCTGGAGAGAAGCAGAGTGTCTTTTGAGGCCCACTGGAAATGTGGGATTGACTGGTGGAGACTGAGCCATGGGAGGATAACACTGAGTGAGGGGGCCCTGCCAGGTTAGGAGCCCCATCAGTCAAAACTAAAGGACAGAATGTATCTGCAGGGGCTGCAGGAAGGCAGGCGAGCAGAGGTGGGAAACTGGGGAAGATGGAGGAGGTATAGAGAGATCCCATGGCCCTAAGAAGGATCTGGGCTCCCTATGGTCCTCACTGTGAGACCCTCCAGGTCTCATGGTAAACCTTTTTCTCCACCAGAGCGGCTGGAGGGGACCTTTATTCCTACCAGTGAAAGAGTCAGGTCATACCTTGTTGGCTGTTCTGGAGTGACTCAGGGGCAGAGGTCGGAAGTATCCAGTATTCATCATTGTCTATAGTACTGGATGGAACACGTGTGTGTGTGCATGCGCATGAATGAGTGACCCCGTTCCTCTCTAGCAGCAGGTGAAAGTCATAGCCTCCCGACTGCCTGTTCTGAAAAAACCAAGTGCGAGGGCTCAGTGGAAGAATGCTTCCTTAGCACACAAGACGTCTTGGGGTCAGTCCCCAGCATTGCAAGGTTGGGGTAGGGAATACAGCTCTGGGGAAGATGGCCAGCCTAGCATGTGTAACGCCACAGCTCTATTCCTACCACTGACAAGAGGAAGATGAGGAAGAGGAAGAAGGGGGAAAGAAGAGGATGAAGAGAAGGAAAAAGAGGAAGGGGAGGAAGAAGAGGAGGAAGAAGAGGAAGAGGAAGAGGAGGAGGTATGAATATAAATAACATGAAAAGAGTGATGGTCTGGGGCTTTAGTACTTTGTGCACAGCCCAAGAGGTTAGACAAAATTTCATGGGCGCTCTACACTACCAAGAAAGACTATAATGAAACTGGGAACGAAGAAGGTAGTGGGACACACCCCACACTCACTGCTGCTGAGCATGTAAAATGCTGCGGTCATCATGGCTGCTCCTCTCAAAACTTAAACACAGAATTATCCTGGGCCGCGGCACAGTCACCCCTAGGCATAGACGCGCACTCTGACACAGCGGTAGTGCAACACGATTGGCTGAGCCCAGAGGCAGAAACAAGCCAGATGTCCATCACCCAGTGAGCAGATAAACTAAATATAAAATGTGGGAACTTTCAAGCATCTGAAAAGAGTTGGTACCACAGGGCTCCTAATTCTAGTACCGTTCGCCAGTCACTGCCAGCAAGGCCATTCTGCCTCCACCACCGGATTGTCTGGCAGCGAGTCCTGGGCTCTGTCATTCATTTCTGTGTTTGGATAATTAATTGTGTGTGTGTGTGTGTGTGTGTGTGTGTATTGGGGCAGGGGGAATCTCATGTGTCTCTGGCTGGGCTTGAATTTACTTTGCAGACAAGGATGAACAAAACTTATTTGTTAGTTAAAAATAAACAAGAGTGAACGCTCGGATTAAGGAAGTTCCAATAAAGGCTAACACCGGCCCTGTGTGTGGCCAGGTTTGCCTTGGCCGATGGCTGCCTGCAGCTGGCAACGTCTACCCTACAGTGCAGCAAAGCCTTCCAGACACAGGCCTCGCTATGGCTGTGACTGCCCAGCTTGGCTTCACCACCATTACCAGTAAAGAAAGCTGCTTTCTATGGACCAAAGAGTAAAGAAGGTTCATGTGGACAGACGATTAACACAGACAGAACCATTGTGTGGGGAGGAAAGGAAGCCTATCAGAGCCACAGGTCATGGAAGCAGAGTTAATTCCCCTTGTGGGAAGTTCCACCTATGGACAGTCTGTCCCGGACTAGAAGGACAGATGAATTATGTAAAACAACTTGAACTGTGTTTCCCAATTAAAACCAAGGGAGAAGAATGTCCTTGTTCCCACCTTGGACGTGGCTGTGAGCCCAGCAAAGGTCATTTGCAGGCAGGTTGATTTCAGAGACTTCCCGGGAAGCAGCCTGGGTATTGACCCACGGGTTCTTCTCGAACCTCCTTTGCGATGTAAACGCTCACTATCAGATTTGAGGGGAGAGAGACAGACTATTGGAAAGACTTGGCAAACAGGGAAGACTGCGCCCAGGGCAGGCCAGGCAGGCTGTGTGGCCCCTGCTCCCAGGAGCCCTTTGTTGTGACTTTCAAGTTAGGTGGCTGGGAAATCTGAGTTCAGAGAAGTGCTGGGTAATGGCTTCCGGGACAGGACCAGCACTTCCGGTTTCCTGTCTTCTAGTTGTTGTTGTTGTTGTTGTTGTTGTTGTTGTTGTTAAGAAAGATTCTGAAAATTTCCACACTTAGTTCTAAGCCAGGCCCCGGGAGCTATGAGATGATGCTAAGATTCCAGATCCATCCGCGGCAGACGTCGAGGCGCTCACTGTGTGTTGAGTTAGTAACGGGGTTTCCATATCTGCGAAAGCCTCTAAGTGATGCCTGGACCCGTCCTCCCATTTCCTCCTCTCTAGAACTCCACAGTCGAGTCAAACTTGCTTATCTTCACCTTAATTTTTGATATTTCAGACAAGCCCTTCCTCAAGCGATGTCTTGCATCAGGGTCTGTAATGCCTTCCTAAAAATAGACTACAAACCCGGGACTCATTACGCAGGCCACTGAAGAGAGCTCTGATGGCTTCCTGATTTCAGGAAGCCTCGAATTAATTATTTCCACTCAGGAAAATGTCATGTCGCAGTTCAGTCCTGCCCTGGTCCCCAAGTAAACCCCAGGAAGAAACAGAGGAAAAGCAGTCTCCGTGTATATAGAGCCAAGGAGGAGGGAACTCCCATTTTCCCCAGAATGAAATTCGACCGTTTAGTAGAGCAGTGTGCCATAGCGACGATTTGGTCAGCCATGGATGATGTGGTTTCACAAGGTGACACTGCCCTGCGATGTCATAGAAGCCTTCATGTTGGCAAATGCTGCGGTGTTCATACAATGACAAACCTGGTAGAGATGCGTTTCCTATCCTGTATCCCTACAGTCAGGTGACATGCGACTGTGACCATAGTAATCCTCTGCTTTCTACTCCGGGAAGAGTCAAGTATTCACTCCTTATTAGTTTCTTGGCCATCAAAGGTTTCTATTGCCATCTATTGCCTCGTGTAGCAAAATCGCGACGAATTAATAGTTTCGATCATTCATGATCACCTGTGTATCTGCGGGTAGGCTGAGTGATTTGGGTAGCCGGATTTAGGAGGGCTTGCTCTGGGCTCAGTTGGCTGCTGGTCTTAAGTAGGATGAATCCACTAGACCCTGAAATAAAATAGCATTGCCAGGCAGGGACCAAGTCCTCCAACATGTGAGCCTGTGTTGGCTGGTTTACATCCAAACCACAACACTAGCCAACATTTTTCATTTAATTTGTGGGCTTAGTCCATGTTCAGACTTTAAAGAAATTCTTTCTGATTGTGCTTCCAAATTCCTAAGAAACTGGAAAAGTAGAGCATGCTTGTCAACAGTCTGTAACCCTTTTCGTGCAAAGGGCACCGGCTGTGCCAGCCCCTTGTCTCCATTGTCTTAAGTGACCCAGCACAGAGGAGAACCCAGGCTATGAGCAGGGGCCAGCCATGCATCTCCACCATGAAGCTAGAGGAAGAGAATTGTCTTGGATGGAGTTTCCCAGAGAAAGAAGGGGTGTGTATTCCAGGGGCACTGAGAACGGAAGGAGGGCTGTGCTCGTGTGGAGAGGGACTGCTTCATCAACGGCAGAGTCCCGGGCTGAGAGGAGTCTGGTTGGCCCTCCTGTGAAATCTGGGCTTAGTGGGGAAGACGCATGGAGTTGCTGGCGGATTCAGGGAAAGTGATGGTGTCCAGCTCTGCCTTCTGGGAAGCTTCTAGAGCACCAGGGAGACATAGGTCAGGGTGGGAGCCCTTAGGAGAGTGTTTGCACTCCAAAGGCATCTTTTCAAGTAGCTGCTCCCAGGACTCTCCACTGCTGGCTTCCCTGACCACAGGACATTTTCTAGGTATCTGACCCCTTTGGCATTGCTTGCTCAGTACTGGGGGTGGGGCTAGGTGTGGCAGGACCAGGGAGTTTTGTCCTTTCTGCTCTTGGTTGACTTTATAACAGGTTAGCTTTTAAATTTCTGGCTCATTCCAGGTACGATGCCTCCGGCCCTGGAGAAATTTGGCCTCCCTAGCCCTGTATATGACATTTACATTCTGAGAAACAGCCTTTGTGTGGTTGGGAGAACCACCAGACCCTGCATCCCATCTGGCTGCTTTCTGTATACTTGGACTTGGCCCTGAGTGGGGTTAGGGGGTTGAGGGGGTGGGGAGTTGTTTTGTTTCTTTTGGTTTGGTTTTTGTTGTTTTGTTTGTTTTCCCTGACACGTGTGCAGTTTCACTGAGCTTTTAAACTGCCAGCATTTTCTCTCCGTAGAAGTTATCAAAAGTATAGTGGGAGGATTTGGGACTAGCTCAGGTAGAGAGCTAGCCCAGCATGCTCACAGCCCCAGGTTGGCCCCCTAGTGTTGCATAATCTGTCTATGGGGGCTCAGGCCTTTAATTCTACCACTGGGAGGTAGAATCAGGAGGATCAGGTGAAGGCTTGAGGCCAGCCTGAGGTAAAAAAGACTAGTCTCACAGTAACAGCAAAAGGAGGAAAGGGAGGAAGGACAGGGAAGAAAAGGTGGTCAAGGTAGGGATGAGAGAGGCAGACAACACAGGCAAGGCAACAGTCCCCATACCGAGGTCGAAGGGCGGCATCTTCTGTCTGTTCTCACCTTCCATACTTTCCCCCTTGTTTGAGACAGGGTCTCCTGCTCACTGCTACATACACCAGGCTGGCCCATGAGGATGCTGGCTAGTCTTCTGTCTCCTTGACAAACTTGGGAAGAGTGACTCTTGGTTGAGAAAATGCCTCCATCAGATTGGCCCATAGGCAAGTCTGTGGGGCATTTTCTTGGTTAATTATTGATGCGGGAGGGCCCACCATGAGGAGTGACCCAGCACACAGCACTCCTTCAGAACCTATGCTTCAGTTCCTGCCTCCAGGTTCCTGCCCTGAAATAAACCCTTTCCTCCACATGTTCTTTCTCACAACGTAAAGGAAACTAGGACAGCATGCTGCCAGGAGAGCCTTCTGTGTCCACCTCACATCTCTTCATAAGAGTGCTGGGATTATAGATGTGTCTACTGCATGCAGATGAACTAACTTGGTTCTCTGCATCCAAATTCAGGTCCTTGTGCTCAAATGCCAAGCAAGCACTTTATTTTATATTTTATTTTATTTTATTTTATTTTGGTATGGGTGTTTTGCCTTTATTTTTTTGTCCATGTATCATATATCTGCTACTTTCAGAAGCCAGATTCCCCTGAACTTACAAGTGATTGTGAGGCTCCCTCGGGGTGCTGGGAAAAGAACCTGGTCTTTTGCAAGAGCAGCAAGTACTTAACCATTGAGCCATCTCCCCAGCCACCACCACCTCCCAGTAATTCTTGCAGAAAGAAATAAACTCAATAGTAACTTCTTAGATTCCATTAAAAGTAACAAGGTCAGAACTCTCCTTACAGATTTGGCAACTAGTGTGGCAGAGTAAGGAAAAGCTCAAATCTTGATGGACGTCAAGGCAGAAGATCTCAACAGCTAATGTGAAAGGGCTCTTGTCTTAAGTTCTTTTCCCCTTGTTGATAAATATTCCAGGGGAGGAGGTGGGGGGCGCTTAACAAAGAAAGGGTCTGTCTTGGCTCACAGTTCAAGGACACGGTCTGTCATGGCGGGGAAGCCAGGGTGGTGGGAGCTTCGAGCAGCTGGTTATGTGGCATCCACACTCAGGAAGCAGGAAGCACGGAATGCATAGTGCTGTCAGCTTCCTAGCTCCATTTGTACAGTCCAGGATCCCAGCCAGGGAAAGGTTCCGGCACGGAAGGCGGGTCTTATCACCTCAAGGCAATCAAGCCACGGAAGGCGGATCTTATCACCTCAACGCAATCAAGGCCGCTGTCCCGGCATCCTCGCAAGTCTGTTTCCCAGTGATGTTACATTGTGTCAATTCGTCAGCCCTGTCCATTACAGCTTTCAGCAGCCAAAGGCGGGGGTTTGAGCACTGAGACAGCAATGTTAGCGGTAGATACTGACTTAGAGGATGAAAAGTAGAGGAATCCAGACATCCAAGACCTGTCGTAGAATGAGTCCACTTACAAGATTCCAGAGAAGGCAGAACTGTAGGCACAGAACAGATTAGTGGGGGACAGAAATAAAGAGTGTGTGGAGAGCTGATTTTAAAGAGATGCATGAAGGGTGTTTGTGGGTGAAGTAACTTCTGTTTTGTGATTACAGTGCTACATATACAATTGTATATATTTGAAAAAATTCATAGGACTGGAGACTGAATGGGGTAGCACACACCTTTAGTCCCAGCACTCAGTAGCCAGATCTCTGTGAGCTAAAATCTAGCCTAGTGTACATAGTGAGTTCGAGGCCAGCCAGGGCTATACAGTAGAACCCTGCCTCAAAAACGAAACGAACAACAGTAAGACCAACAAAATCCCACAAAACAAAACAAAACCCTCACAGACTGAAATAACCAGACAGCAAATTTTACTGACTGTAAAACACATTTTTTTTTTTTTTGGAAATGGCATTTTATTGTATTTTGTGTCCATGTGTATGAGTGTGGGGACATGGCATGATGAATGGGTCAGAGGACAATTTGAGGGAGTCAGTACTTTCCTTCTATTGTGTGAGTCTCGGGGAACTGAAGCACCATGGAAGGGAAACACCTTGACCACTGAACCATCTTGCCAGCCCCTAAATTTTTATTTAAAAAAAATAAAATTCACCATGGTGTGGAGGCTCAAACAGAGCACCCGCCTTTACAAATAAACCCACCATATAACAGACACCGAAGGCGGTGGGGATGTGGGAACAAGCCAACCAAGTGCCTCTGGAGGGTGGGCTCCTAGCCTGGTCCAGGAGAGACAAAAAGAATGCTGTTAGGGTCATTCTCACAGGCGTTACCTAGCAATTGTACAACTGCTTTATGTATGGGCTAGGGCAGGATGTGTTAGGGGCCTAGTTTCTTATTCTCAGACCAAAAAAAAAAAAAAAATCCTGCAAATTAAAAGGGGGATACAAATAAATCTTATATGGATGCCGAGATACCCATATGAATTAAACATTCTTTCTTTTTCTTTTTTTAAGGACAGATTCTTCCTCCATTGTCTTTTAAATAAAGATTTATCTTATATATGTGGGCCCACTGTCACTGTATTCAGACACATGAGAAGAGGGCATTGAATCCCATGACAGATGGTTGTGAGCCACCATGTGGTTGCTGGGATTTGAAGTCAGGACCTCTGGAAGAGCAGTCAGTGCTCTTAACCACTGAGCCATCTCTCCAGCTCCCTAAAATTTCTTTTAATTTAGATTACGTTTTTGAAATTCCACAGAGAAACATATACAAACAGACAGATAGACCCAGATATGTGAGCACACAAGAGTTACTGTAGAAAGACGGGGTTTCCTGCTCTCTCTGTTCCGTGAAGGTTTAGAAAGGGTATGCCCCGTGACAGTATGATAGCTACTGCCCAGACTTTCACATCTGAAACAAAGGAGTCAGATGTAGCTGAGTCCCAGACAGAGCAGGGACAGCACAGATCCCGGAGCATCCTGAAGAATTAGGAAAATGGGTGCATTTCTTCACTGAGGTCATGGTTTACCCTGTAATCCTGACACAGCAGGGGTAAAAGATGGCAAGTTCTGGGCTAGCCACCGAGACTCTACCTCAGCAAGCAAATGAGAAAGGATGTGTGGACCCAGGCTGGAGAACTTGCAGCGAGGGAAGCTGGAATGACTTGGACGAAGTAAGCAATGGCCGCATGAAAATGCTTGGGGCCAGAAGTGAGTCGGACTTGAAAGGTTCCTGAATATCTGCATTTACATCGTGAGGTCTCTTGTGTCTAGGCCGAGACCAAACACTAAATATGTGTGTTCACTGTGTGCCTTTCAATGCATATCCTGGGGTTAATTTTACATAATAGTTTTTAATACATGTGTGATATGAGGTTTTATGATGTGGAATTGTGTGCTTATGACATCACATTGGTGCTCAGAAAGTTTCAAATTTTGCAGAGTTTTGGATTTTGGATCCTATATTAGAATGTGAGATGTCTCTATGAAGCCAAAGCCCATATGTATTATAACCACACGATATAATAAATACCCACAAGTCTATACTCAAGTAACCCAGACAACCAGGAGAGAGGAGGACAGTTCTCTACAGAGAGAATTCCAGTTTATATAATAGTTGGTGAATGAATGAATGAATGAAAGTTTATATATAATAACTGGTTAATAAAGGAACTATAAAATTCTCATTAGGCAAATACTAGGGTAATTATTACTGATAACAAAATCTACCAAATGATATTAAATTACCAAAAATTTTAGATGAAATGGGGCATTTACATAGCCTCAAAATATGTTCCTTAAGGTGCTTATTAAAGGCGTATCTTTGGGGTTGGGGATTTAGCTCAGTGATAGAGGGCTTGCCTAGGAAGCGCAAGGCCCTGGGTTCGGTCCCCAGCTCCGAAAAAAAAAACCAAAAAAAAAAAAAAAAAAGGCGTATCTTTAATCCCAGCACTCGGAAAGCAGAGTCAAGAGGATCTCTGTGAGGGTCTACAGAACAAGTTCCAGTATGGCCAGGGCTTCAGAGAGAAGACCTATCCCTTGAAAACCAGCCAATCAACCAACCAACCAAACAAACAAACAAACAAACAGAAACCAAAACAAGAAACCAAAACAAGAAACAACCAAACTTTGAGGTTGCTTGGGCTGGAGAGATGGCGCAGTGGTTAAGAACACTGTTATCCTTCTGAGGACCCAAGTTCAGTTCCCAGCATCCACACGGTGACTCTCAATCCTCTGTAATTCCAGTTTCATGGGATTTGTCACCCTCTTCTGAATTCCATGGGCATCAGGTATGCACATGGTACACACACGTATGTGGACAGAACACTCACGCGTGCAAAATAAATACATCTCGAACAACTTCATGAAGAATACTTGGCTCAGCTCGGGGGGAGGGTTGCTTGGCTCAGCTCAGGGGGAGGGTTGCTTGGCTCAGCTGGGGGAGGAGGGTTGCTTGGCTCACATTTTCACAGTTCAGTCCCTCGTCTGTGGCCCCCTTAGCCTATGGAAGGCAGACCATCACAGTGGTTGGTAGTGGCGGCATGGAAGAGGCAGCTTATCTCATGACAGACAGGAAGCTGAGAAAGAAGAGGGATCAGGAGAAGGCCGGCCCCTGTGACCTACTTCCTCCAGCTAGGCCTCACCTCCTCAGGTTCCCACCATCTCCCCAAATAGCACCCCCAGCTGGAGAACCAGCATGCAACACCAGAGCCTGCAGGGAGAGCCACACGGGAGCTATCCTTACACACAGGGGTTATTCTTAATCTGGTGTAGTTACAATCCTTTCCAATAACTACCCATTTTCCCTAAATTGTTTTTATTAAATTTGCTTCTGTATGTGTATATAGAGATGTATGTGTATATGTAGATGTACGTGTATATGCGTGTGTATGTATAGATGTGTGTGTATGCGTGTGTGTGTATGTATAGATGTGTGTGCGTGTGTGTGTGCATGTGTGTATGTGCATGTGCGTGTATGTGTGCGTGCATGTGTGTGTGTGCATGTGTGCCATCACACCTCTGTGGAAAGGCCTGAGGATAACTTGTTGGGAATCGATTCTCCCCTTTCAGCATGCAGGTTCTGCTGGTAGAACTCAGGTTGCCAGCAGCCTTCACCCACGAGTCAGCTTGCCAGTCTAATCTCTACCTATTCTTGTTTCATAGTTTTCTAGTGTTAGTCTATGAATACCATTCCTAATTTCCTGTGTCGGCCTTTTAAGACTCTGCATGTCCACCAGCACCCAGCCCATCCATCGATCGTCTTCATAGCAGCAGGTCGATTCAAGCCTTTGGTCATTTTCACAGGTCCCCGTGCAGGGGAGTGACCTCCCCTGGTGACTTCTTGCTTATACATTCTGGCTCCAAATTTTATCTTAGATTAATGCTATAATGTTCCTTCCCTGAGCAGAGAATAAATTCTAGATATTGGGCATGAACCTGTTTCCAGTCCTGCAGACCTCCTTCCCATATCTGTCTCCTGCTGGGGGAAAGAGGCGTGTTTCTGCATAGAAAGTTACCCATGTCCATCCATGTTTTCTTAGAAGGCTTCATACAGGGCTCTCATTCAGCAGTCAGGAGGCAGAGGCAGGCGATCTCTGAGTTTGAGACCAGCCTGGTTGACAGAGCAAGTTCCAGGACAGCCAGGGCTACACAGAGAAACCCTGCCTCAAAAGTAATGCATAAATATTAAGGCTTTTAAGTATAAATTAGAGTGCTAGAGATACACATCGGCTGTTAAGAATACTTGCTGCTCTTGCAGAGGACCTGGGTTTGGTTCTGCATGATGGCTTCCAGACATCTGTAACCCCAGTTTCAGAGGATTTAACCCCATCTCTGAATTATTCAGACACCAAGAATAAACACACATACATGTGCACACACATATGTAGTGCACACACACAAACATGTGATACACATACACACATATGAAATGCACAAACACACATACATGAGGTACACATACTTTCATGCAGGCAAAACACTTATACACATTAAAAAATCTTTTTTTTAAAGATTTATTTTATTTATAATATATATGAACGCTGTAGCTGTCTTCAGACACACCAGAAGAGGGCATCAGATCCCATTACAGATGGTTGTGAGCCACCATGTGTTTGCTGGGATTTGAACTCAGGACCTCTGGGAGAGCAGTCGGAGCTCTTAACCCCTGAGCCATCTCTCCAGCCCTAAAAAAATCTTAAAAAGTAAATTATACTATGTTTATGGAAGCTACATTTTACTTCTATATTTCCTAACAAATTTAAGCCTATGAAAGTCATCTGGGCCAGGCCTAGAGAGATGGCTCGGTAGTTAAGAATGTTTTATGCTCTCGTGAGAACCTAAGTTTGGTTCCTAGAACCCAGCATCCCAGGTCACAACTGCCTGCAACTCTATTTCTGAGAGATCCAATGCCCTCTTCTGGGGGAGCTGGCACACACACACACATATGCATGTGCACACAGAGACAGAAACACACACACACACACACACACACACACACACACACACACACATCTCTTGGGGCTGGATAGTTGGCTCAGTGGTTAAGAGCCCTTGTTGCAAAGGACCGAGGTTCAATTCCCAGCACCCACTCGGAGGCTTACCACCTCCTCACTCTGGTACCAGGCATGCGGTGCACAGATGCACATGCAGGCAAAACACTGATACACATAAAAATAATTTTTAAAAAAATTTTTTTTAAAGAAAAAGAAATGAGGTCAACCACTTATTAGTGTATGGTACTCAGACTTCTATCTTCTGAGCTTAAAAATGTTGCAGAGTTGTAAGGGATGAACGGAATTTCCAGGGCCAGGAGCAGGGAGCGCATAAAGGCATTAAAGACACATGGGCACCTCAGTGCCTCACTGTTCTCTAAGGCTGACTGTGCTGTAGCACAGCACCAAGGGCTCAAGGGCAGGCTGATGGAGAGGTGCGGCTGCCACAGCTCGCTGTGGTTCCTTCAGTTACCTTTGCAGCCATTTCTTTTCTTCAGTCTCGTTTTAATGGTCCCGTACCTAGTCAACCCCTGATTCTCTCTTGGGAATGTAATTGTCTCCTTCCAATAGATAGGTGCCAGTGATTGAACTCAGGTCGTCAGTCTTGGTGACGAGTCCCTTTACCTGAGGACCTGAGATTGGTTCCAAGACCCCCCATTAGTGACCCACAGTTGCCTGCTACTCCACCCTCAGGTACTGAGAGGACCCAATGCCTTTGGTCTCAGGCACCTCTTGGTCCACCACAATATTTTAGTTCCTCCAGCCAAACCCCATGTGTGAGCCTCACATCCCTCACATTTGCAGTCTAGGCCCAGTTCTGGAAGCAGTCACTGTCAGCTTCCTGGTTTCCCTCCTTCCACAGAGTCCTATCTTGCCTTTGAGGCAGCTTTGTGAAGAACAAAGGCCAGGGAAGGTGACATGGAGCTGAATGGAGCAGAGTCTGGGGTGTTTTGGTTAACATTTCAAAAGCATTGCTTGACAGACACACAGAAGGGGTCTCCTCAGGTGGAAGTCAGTTTCTGTGCTTGGAAAATCAGAATGCGCAAAGACAAAACAAACCCCAAACCAGGAAAACAATTTTCTATGGAGAATTCAAAAAGCTTGGAAAATATGACTTGAGCCGGGAGTGCAGTCCCAGTTCTAACTTAGAATCACCTGGGAGAACTAAGGAAAAATGTCCTCCCTCAGACCTTGGGTTTAATTGACCCATGTGGGGCCCAAGCAAAGCTAATTTTTAAAGTTCCCCAGTATTTATTATATGGCACAAACTCATTCACTCATAAGCAAGGTACTATTCCATAGTCATAAGCAGATATAGCATTCAGATCCAGGCTCTTTGACTTCTCTTAAAATCAGAAATGGTGGGTTGACCTATAGTGGAAGGGGCTATTTTTATATAGTAGTAGTAGTAGTAGCAGCAGCAGCAGCAGCAGCAGCAGTAGTAGTAGTAGTAGTAGTAATAGTAGTAGTAGTAATTTTATATACCAGCATACTAATAAAGTATGATCAGTTTATGGAGGAAGGTCCCCACAAGATAAAAGTTCTTAAAGCCTATGGCGACCATATGTGTTAGAGAGTGGTGCACCTCCGATCACCACTGGGTGTAATTATTGTTCTGTTCGCATTAAGACGTCACAATGGATAGGTCGGGGATGTTGGCATCTCACCTGGGCAATCATGCAGCCTAAATTTCCCCTTATTGTCCCTAGTTATTGACTATGGCTTAATGGTGGTCTCTACTCTGCTTCGTGACTGTCTGTAGTTTTGTGTGGCCGAAGCGATGACAAAAATGCCTGACAACAGCACCTACCTGACTTTAGGAAGGAAGGGTTTATTTCGACTCAGTTTGGGAGATTTAGTCCACGATGGCAGCGGAGGTGAGGCAGGAGCATGATCTAAGTCAGTGAGTTAGTGGTTTCTGTTGCATGATAAAACACCATGACCGGGGGTTGAGGATTTAGCTCAGTGGTAGAGCGCTTGCCTAGCAAGCGCAAGGCCCTGGGTTTGGTCCCCAGCTCCAAAAGAAAAAGAAAAAAAGAAAAACAAAACAAAACAAAACACCATGACCCAAAGCAACCTGGGGAGTAAATGGTTTATGTCACCTTATATTCTAAGTCTCCTTCACGAAGGGAAGTCAGAGCAGGAGTTCAGGAATGAAGCCTGGATGCAAAGACCATGGAGAGATGCTGCTTACAGCCTTGCTCAGCCGCTTTCTCAAAGGACTCCTGACCACCTGTCCGAGTGGCACCGCCCACAATGAGCAGAGGCGGGGCCCTCCCACGTCAATCATCAGTCTAGAAAAGGCCCACAGACTTGCCTACAGCCAATCGGAAGGAGACCCTCAATTAAGGGCCCCTCTTCTAAGATGACCCTAGCTCGTGTCAAGTGGACAAAACAAAACATAAAATCACACCAGCAGAGTCAGGAAGCAGAAAGGAACAGGAAGTGAAGCCTAATTATAAAACCTCAAGATCCTGTGGGTGGAGACATGACTCACTGGTTAAGAGCATTGCTGCTCTTGAGGAGGACTTGGGTTTGAATCTAAACGCTTACATTCACCTGTAACTCCAGCTCCAAGGGGGTCTGATGCCTTTGGCCTCCATGGTGATCTATACACACATACATCTATACACATGCACATATGGCCACATACAGGCCCAAATGCATTTACACAATTAAAAATAAATCACCAGGCACGGTGGTGCACACCTTTAATGCAAGCACTTCGGAGACAGAGACAGACAGATTTCTATGGATTTCAGGCGAGCTTGGGCTACATAACGACATCCTGCCTCGAAAAAAAGCAATTTTAAAAAATCTAAAAACGAAACGAATGACCCCAAGACCTATGTTTGGTGGCCCGCTTGTGCCAGCAAAACTCCATCTCCTAAAGGGGTCACGACCTTCTCAAATAGAGCCATCAGCTGGGAACTAAGTGTTCGAATAACACGAGGTTTTGAGAATCCACTCTCCCACTCAAACGCACCTGCCGCCTCTCAGATATGTGACCGAGTCTGTGGAGCCCAGACTTTGAGATTTCATTCCTAGAGCTGATGCTGGTTTCCAAAAAATGGGAGCGTTGACCCAAGCAAGGGGCCTGGGTCAGCCATTTTCCTCTAGAGTAGCCTCTTAGCTCCAGCATCCTGGCCTGGGACACCGTGGCTCTGCCCCCAACCTGGCTCTTCTAGTGGACAAAGCTCATTGCAGCTGTGATAGAAATTGCTAACAGAACGGTGATTGGCTTCGGCTGACGGCTTCAAAGTTTTCATCCAATGATGTGTTGCTCTGCTGCTGAGACACGGAATCACGTGGAAGTGGGAGTGTGGTGGAGCAGAGATGTTCACCTCACGGTGGCTAGGAAGCAGAGAGGAACGGGGGAAGGGATGAGATGAAAGAACACCCGCTCCCCACCCACAAGTAACCTACTCACTCCGACAAGGCCCTGCCCTGCAAGTTCTCTCAACCTTCTAAGAATAGCATCAAGTTATGACTCCACCCGTGGATCAAGCCACTGATGAGGTCGTAGCCTTTTGGATTCATTCACGAAAAACAACAGTGTAGTCCTGTATTCAAGATATAGGCACTCCAGCTGGGGACCAAGCCCTTTGAGGGGACACTGCATATCCAAAGCAGAACAGGCTGAGCTCACAACATGGCCGCTGTCACCGTTGCTTCTAAAAGCACACCCATGTCTTGACTCATTTTTCACTGTGTGAGCCCAAGATCTGAACTTGCATGGTGAGGCGAGGAATGTGAGTATCAGTTTCTGCTTCCTTGACTTTCACAGATGGGAGCCTGGGGGTATGAAAGTCTGGTGTACCACTGCCCAGAGGGTCAGATCTCGGCTCAGTTCTGATGCCACGGGGCAGGTCTCCACAGAGGCAGTCGCTATCCCTGAGCCTGAAGCACACAGAGATGAACTCACGTGGGTGAGTCCCTCCATCCTGAGACTCCCGAGGCTTTGGATGGCAAAGGCAGGAGGTACAGGAAGTGAGGAGGATAGAGTCCTGGGATTCTTCAGTGAACTCTGACTGCAGAGCAGGCTCTCAACTTCTGGCTCTCCAGTTACTTACCAGAGATGTGATCTCGGCTCTGCTTGTGCTCTTCTGAGCCTCCACTCTCTCGGCAGTGAGGTAGAGAGAAGGACATCTCTGTTGTGGGCTGAGGCATAATATTTGCTGGGTGTGTGCATCCTGACTTCTGTCCTTATTGTAAAACAAAACAAATAAAGCAAAACAGAACGGAACAACGAAACATCTGTTTCCTGGAGTTGTTCTGCAGTTTGGATGCTGAATGTGAAGTTCCTCAAGTTGTCCAAGAAACCTGCGTTTCCTGCTGTGGTCCTTACCTCCGTGGTACTGCAGCTCCACACTCAGGACAGATGGGAGTGACAACCCTTATCCTTAGGGTCTGCAAAAAAATGTACTCAGACCTGGCTGTGGATAGACTTGGGGTGGGGAGGTAGAGTGCTTGTCCAGCACACTCCGGTGCTTGGTTCTAGCCCCAACATCCCATAAAACCAGGCGTGGTCACACGTCTATAGTCCCAGGGGCAGACATGCACATCTATAATCCTGGCACTTGGAAGGCAGAATTAAAGGTCATCCTTGGCTATAAAGCAACCTTGAGGCCAGCCTGGGCTACATGAAACCCTGGACCAGTTCTGAAAGGCAAATTAAACTTCAAATTAAGTTTGAAGCCTAGCCACTAAGTGGTCCAGCTCTCTCCTTTCATTTGACACAGATTGTAGAAAAGTGGATTCTAGCAGTTCTTTGGTAAAGGACTTTGGCAGATATAGTTGAAAGAAGTCACAGGCTATATATTAAAATATGTCTATATAGTTTTTTGGGGAGCTCTCATCCACATTGAGACTTTGAGTACTATCTTCATTACCAAATAATTCAACCCAATGAGTAATTAATGTGGCCCAGAGGATACAAAAAAATTGTTAAATGTGCTAGCTTTTTGTTTTAATTTTGAAATTTGAGCTGTCCTAGCTTTGGCCAAGGTACAGTGGAAAGGGAACCCCTGTGCTTGTGTGCTTTGCCATAGCCAGGGCATTGGGGAATAACGTTTAACAATTGTCTTCGTTGGTTAGCATGGGTGATTGGGGATTGTCTTAGTCAGGGTTTCCATTGGTGTGAAGAGACACCATGACCAAGGCAACCTTTAACTGGGGCTGGCTTACAGGTTCAGAGGTTCAGTCCATTATCATCAAGGCAGCAGCATGGCCAAATCTAGGCAGGCATGACACAAGAGGAGCTAGGAGTTCTGCATCTTGATTCAAAGGCAGTGAGGAGAACACTACCGTCTTCTAGGCAGCTAGGAGGAGGAGGGTCTCCACGCCCACCCTACAGTGGCACACCCACTCCAACAAGGTCACACCCCCTAATAGTGCCAAGCAGATACAAACCACCACAGGGGTGACTGTGATGTTGGCTGTAAAACCGTTCTTTTTAGGTTCATACTTCCCTCACCTGCATTGATACCCTGCTTTTATTCTCGTGCCTCTAAGGCAGGAAGCCTAGCTTCTAGAAATGCAGGCCCTGCTTGTATCCAACCAGCGAACCAACAAAATGTTCGGCCGTGCTGAATCCCTTGATGCCCTCCATCCATTTTCTTGGTTTCTCTTGTACTGTGAAAGTTTAAACTATCTGAACAGGAAATCTGTGTCCCCTGGAGCTGCTCCTGCAGAGACCACAGAGGCAGTCTTTACAGCCTCGTTTGATTATTTCTCTACTGAGAAATGCCATCCCTCTTAGAGTGATCCTAACTTTGTGACAAGGATGCCCTACAGTTAGAGTGCTTAGCAACATAAGCAATGGTGTCCCCCTCTTCCCACCTCTCACAGAACGTGACTATCTCTGGGTACCCTCACCTTTCTCCTTCCCCAAGACATAAACACAGCCTCTTTTCCATGGCTTCCTGAGCTTATCACTATTCCTTAGATCCTGCCTCTTCCCCTGTGCCCTGTGCCCTGCCCCACATGTGTTCATTCATCACATGTATTGAATACCTGCTGTGTTCAGGTGACTAAACACCAAAGGAAGAGTCTGCATTTATCTATGTGTACCAAGTGCATGCGGTTCCCATGGAGACCAGAAGACAGCATCTGAAACTTGAGCTACAGATGGTTGTGAGTTGCCATGTGGATGCTGGGAACTGAACCTGGTCCTCTACAGGAGCAGAGCTCTTACCGGCTGAGTGTCTCTCCTGCTCTTACACTGCTTAGAGGAGAAGATACCTTAAATGGTGGTTTAACACTGACTGGTTTGGGGTAGGGTGGTGGTGGCACATACCTTTAATTCAGCACTTGGGAGGTGGATCTCTGTTGTAGAAATATTTAAAAAAAAAAAAAAAAATCGGGCTGGAGAGATGGCTCAGAGGTTAAGAGCACTGACTGCTCTTCCAGAGGTCCTGAGTTCAATTCCCAGTAACCACATGGTGGTTTAAAATCGTCTGGAATGGGATCTGGTGTGTCTGAAGACAGCTACAGCGTACTCATATACATAAAATAAATAAATCTTTTTTTAAAGATTTATTCATTTATTATATATAAGTACACTGTAGCTGTCTTCAGACACACCAGAAGAGGGCATCGGATCTCTTTACAGATGGTTGTGAGCCACCATGTGGTTGCTGGGAATAGAACTCATGACCTCTGGAAGAGCAGTCGGTGCTCTTAACTGCTAAGCCATCTCTCCAGCCCCAAAATAAATAAATCTTAAAAAACAACAACAACAACAACAACAACATCAACAACAACAACATTATCCCACTCTACTCTCGGCCCCGGCTGTCTCGTAGCCTCCACGGCTAGCCCCATGCAGTGACCTCCCATCTCATGGTTCTCTTGCTGCAGATTCTGTTCACATTCCCAGCCATCCACCCCCTGTGGTTAGCTGTCACAAATCACCCCAACCCGGTAAAATCAAAACTCTCAAGGCTTGTAATTCATCAGTCAGATTTCAGTAAGTTCTCAACTCACAAATGTCTACACAATGAACTCAGAGCCAATTAATATTGATATAAACTGCCCACCTAGATAAGACAAATTGTCCTGTAATTAGCCGTCCCTTATGAGATAGTCACAGCTACCTGTGGCCATTAAAGCCACTCGGAATCTGGATCATCTTTCTCTTTCTCCATTTTCCTTCCGTCCCTCTTGTCTCTCCTGTCCTCTCTGTCCTCAGCTCTAAAAGTCTCAGCCCGCCTTCCTTTTCCACTCCCCAATCACAAGCTCTCGCCTTATCTCCTGCCTGCCCCCACCTGCATATAGACAGCAACCCACAGATCTCTATGAGTTCGAGGACAAACCTGGTCTACAGAGTGAGTTCCAGGGCAGCCAAGTCTACACAGAGAAACCCTGTCTGAGGCGAGGGGAGGGGTAACCAACTTTGTCATGTTTTGTTTTGTTTTGTTTTGTGTTTTGTTTTGTGATGGTCTCGCTCTGTTCCTCAGACAGGCTTTATCACCTGTGCTCACATGATCCTCCTGTCTCAGCTTCCTGAGAGCAGAGATTGTAGGCACTGTGTACACTTGTGTGGTATTAGTATACGCTTGTGTGTGAGTATTCCTCCCTTATGCTTTCTATTGCTGTGACAAAACACCATAACCAAAACGCAACGTGGGGAAGAAAGGGTCTATTTCCTTTCCACTTCCACATCGCAGTCCATCACCAAAGGAAGTCAGAGAGGATCTCAATCCCCAGTCAAGAAAATGAACCACAGGTTTGCCTGCAGACCAGTCTGTTGTGGGCATTTTCTCAACTGAGGTTTCTTCTTCTAAGATGACTCTAGCCTGTGTGCTGAGTTGGCATGAAACCTAGTCAGCACAACTCCCGTGTGCTTTTGGAGGACGCTCTGATCCATCACCCTCTGCCCTACTCCTCCACTGAACTCAGAGCTAGGATGGCAGCTAGCACTCCTGACGCCGCCACGCACGGGGCTGGGCTCACATGCATGCCCCAGCTTGTTATGTGGGGAATTGAATTTAAGGACTCATGTCTATGCAGCAAGCGCCATTACCCATTAAACCATCTCCCCAGCTGCCAAGACCGAGACTGCTCATGTGAGAGGTACATATGGTGTAGACATGGCTGAGCACCTGAGGCCTGCCTTCCCTCCCTGGCTCTTAGCCCCGCCTACGGAGAGGGCACAGTTGGTCTTACTGGAGGACAGAAGAGCATGATGGGATGCCATAGACCTACCCAGAGATTTGACCTCTGGCTGTTTGTGAGGAGTCCGTTTGAGCTGCTGCACTGCGACAACTTGGGATAAAGTAGAAGACAGTGCCGAAAGAAACTGTTGGCTGTTGCATGCTGGGGGAGCCATGGGCCCTGGGGTGCCAGTTCCAGACTACTGCTGGCTCCCTCATGGGAACACCTCTGCCCCGAGGCGTCTTCATCACGGGGTGGAGTGCAGAGTTGTAAGTGACTGTTCTCTGAGCCAATCGTCCACTCTGTTGGGGAGTTCAGCTGTGCCCCTTTGCAAACCGACTATCCCTGCGGCCCTGTTGACTGTTTACACTCTCTCACCCAGGCCCTCACCTCGGTATCCAGCCTCTTCTGACTACCTGCTGAATGTAACTTTGCCTTAATTGCACAAGGCCTTGGGGATCAGCTAGAGTTTATAGAATGGGGGAAGACAGGAGAAAGGAACCCTGTTTCTGCAGCTACAGGAAGTTCTCGTCCCTGTTGGGTAAAGGCTTTCCAGAGGTGATATTGGGGGTGTGCCCCCACCCCTGTAAATAGCCCTCAGTTGTGCTCTGCAAGGAAGCCCAATAAACTCAAGTGGTCTTCCATAGCCAACCTTGGCAGGATAGTGCCTTGCTTGGTTTATCATTGAAACCTTAGGAAAAGGTAGATTTTGTTCTTGTCTCTCTTTGGGAAGGAATTTTAACAATGGTGTAGCCCTGAATGGGGAAAGTACACCTGTAACTCCAGCTCCAGGGGTCCAACATCTTCTTCCGGCCTCTGTGAACACTGCTTATGCATGGTGTTCATACATACATTCAGACGCACGTGTGGACGTAAAATAAATACAACTCTAAAAAGAACTACCTCTCTCCCCGTGGCCCTATTTCTGTTTCTGGAAACACATCTGGTTGCCAGTTTTAGATGCTCTCTGGGACCATCCCTTCCCAAATGGCTTCTCCTGTAAGCCTCCTCCTGGTTTGCATGGTTCTGCCAATCCCGGTGTTCAGAGCCATTTAGATGCAGGGTCCATTGCAGGCATTGTGGTGTCTGCAGTATGGTTGACCTGTGTCCATGCCTGTGCTATACGACACTTTTCATCATCTAGCACAGTCTCCTTACCGGTTTGCCTAATTCCAGATGCACCCAAACCCCTGATGCCTTCGCACTGGTGAGCAGTCCCGTCAAGAACGCTGTTCATGCCGTGTTATCATCTACAAAGCCCAGGCTTGAGAGTTAAGCAATCAAGTTTCACAAAAACTTTCTAAGTTTTAAGTAGGCTTACAGCTACTTTCTTTTTGTTGGGAGGAGGGGACAAAGGCTGCATTCATTCATAACTATACTTGGCTGTCTGTGGGTGCAACTTGCCTAGTAGACCCACTATTTCTGAGAAGCAAGTTCTCCAAGGGGTCCAGGGAGGATGGCTTCCTCCTTGTCTTCTTTAAAAAATCACTTGAAAATATTTCATGTGTATAGGCATTTTGCCTGCATGTATTTCTGTGCACCACATATATGCAGTACCCGGGGAGCCAGCAGAGGGTACTAGATCCTCCTGGCGCTGAAGTTACAGAGGTTTGGGGAGCTGTCTTGTGGGTGCTGGGAATTGAAGTAGATCTTGTAGACTACAAAGTGCTCTTAACTGCTGAGCCATTTCTCCAGCCTTGTAAACACAAGTGCCTTCAATCACTGTGCAGGTTTTTTTCTGTTGCTGTTGCATGGTTTTCCTACAAAAAAACAAAACAAAAAAAAACCAAAAAACAAACTACTATTACTTTTTGAAATATTTTCACATTACTGTTTTGAGTAACTGAATTTTTGAGTGTTGATTTTTATCCGACTTGTTTGTTAGTAAATATTTACTTATTAAAATACTGTAAGAGACATGACATTTCTGCAGTCCTTTCTTCGGGAATAATAAACGCTTGAGTGAGTGTCCTGGCTCGCTTTACGACGGAGGAAACTGAGGCTTGGAAATGACAATGTTTCACTCTGGCCTTCACAGTTGGCAACGTAATGCCATCTTCCCTGGAAGACGAACTAAACTAGGGCCCGAGAGTTTGTCTCTAGTGCCAGTTCTGTTACCAGGAGCTGGGTGACCTCGGAGACAGGCTTTCGCTTATAGGCATCACTCTGTGCCTTTCCACTCGTGTGATTTGCTTCCAGGTGACAGAACAGGCTGCGGGGAAGGATGTGGGAAACTGAGATCTGGGGTGGGATGGGACTGCGGAATAGGGAAGGCTTCCTGGAGGAGGAAAGGTTGTAGGGAGCGCTGAGAGAGAGAAGAGGGTGGCTGCGTGTAGGGAGGGGCTGCTGGGGAGGGAGCGGATGGAGCAGGGTTCTAGGGAGCGTCTGGGACTGCCCGCGAGGGGCCGCAGTCCTCGGTCCGCCGGGTCCCGGGTGGCTGGGAGGGTCCGGACGCAGACCCGCCTGCTCCTCCTCCCGGGAGGGCGGGCGGCTTCAGGGCGGGGCGGGGCTGGTGCGGCCTCCTGGCGACGCGGCGTCCGCTGCTCTCCCGCCCGGCTCTGCGGGCTGCTGCGGGAGTGGAACCCCGGAGGCAGAGGCGGTAAGTGAGCTCGGAGCAGGAGCCGGGAGGGTTTGAGCGGGACCCCAGAGCACAAGCGCTGCCCGGGAACTCTTGGGGCTCGAGCTCTTGCAGTTTTGCGCAGTGCTCAGCCTAAGCGTCGGTCGTGGAATCCGGGCACCGCGGCCGCAGTCCCGGGGCTGGAGGTGCGCTCCTGCCTCCTACACTGCGCCCAGTACCGCAGACGCGCAGAACAGTTGGCGGCGAACCTGTACAGGGCTCTAGTGACAGCTGCGGGCGAGCCCCACGGAACACCGCACCCCCGACCCTTCTCTGCAGTTTGATCTTAGCGTGCTCTTTATGACTGTGCCTTAGAACAGGCTGGTGGCCGCTCTGCTGTCCTGCCTGGCCCGGCGCGCCACTGCACTCACTGTCCAGGCAGGTCACCCCGAAAGCCCTTACCCCACGAGAGCACTTTTTTCGCCCTCTGAGGGACTTTTCCAAGTTGCATCACCGTTTGGCTTCAAGGTAGGTGCCTAGCTGTGGTGTTGGACTAACAGAGATTTTTTTTTTAAGTACTTTGTGTATTTACTATGTGAGTGCCCTTTCGCCCCAAGAACCCTTCCAACACTGAGTACCCTGCTCAAAATACTGTGGGAGTTCTTTTAAAGAGGACCTAGCTCGCAAATTGGGCTACACGCCTGGTGAGATTTAAAAACAAAATCAATGAAAAGATTCTCACCTTTTCACGTTCAGTGCCCCCCCCCACACCCCCGATTCCAGGGGTCTTGGGGGAAGTGGGCAGTGGGAACATTTAAAAAGCAGCCGCGGTGGCTCTGGGTGCAGCCAAGTTTGGAAGAGAAGAGCGCTCAGGCTCCTTACCCACCTCTCCACCAGGGGTCCCGGAACGCCGCGTGCGGACCTTAGACCGCAGGTGGTGACATTAAAAAAAAAAGTTCTCTTTGTTCCTAAATCTGTTTACAGTAAATATTTCCCAGGGCACTTTCTATTTAGGAGGTTGGAGTGTGGGCATTAAACTCTGAGGTCCTTGCCAAAGTCAAGGTTATAGCACACGATCGTCCTATCAGGAAAAACCAAGTAATTTGGGAAAGTGTCTCAGATGAAAAGAGAACACTTAGGATTTGGTGAGCTTTTGGAGACCGCTTCCTTGCACACCGGTGTGCGCACACACATAAAAGCACTTCATTTACATAACCGTGGGGATTTTCCCGAGAGTGGAGAAGACCCTGAAGGGTTTGCACCTAGTACTCGCGTCCATGTGTGTGCGTTTGTGAGTTACTTATTTTTGATGTGTGCTCCCGCCCTCAGGAGCAGCCATGTGTTTATTCCTTGATAAAGTAACATCTGAGTTAGGGGATAAGAGTTTCCAGTACAGAGCTCAGCTCAATCACCTGTCAGGTGATCTTAAAAAACAAATAAATAAATAAAGATGGACAATGGGAAGGTTGAGCATATGTTTGAATCCGGTGATTTCTGTCACATATGTTTTATAGGACACTTTGTCACATATGTTTTAGGACAACACGGTTGTCCCTGGGTTAACAGTCATCACTAGGTTAACTGCTCTCCACGTATTCTCACAAGTCCCCTGGTGGTTGCTGCACTGTGGCCACAAATCCATAGGCGATGGCCCTGTGTGTTGTCTTTTTGTAGTATCAGGATGATGTCCCTTTACGGATGCCCTGGGGAGGGTGTTTGTGTTTGCTTCTGACCTCTGACATGAGCCAGAAGAACATTGATTTTTAAAAATAAAAAATGATAAAGTTTCGTCCTGTTGGCCTGCCCCTGCTTCCTTTCTTCCTGTCACTCTCCTTCCCTCTCCTGTCACTTTTCAGCTGCTAGAATGTGACCACTGGGGAGTCACCAACATAGCAGTGGCCTTGCTCAGGAGTGGACTTATATGGAGGGTGTGGTGTTACAGGGTGGTCCCTGACCCCAAGTCTTCACCCTTTGGGGAACAGAACCATATAGAAGGTATTCTCCCATCCCTGCAGAGTGTGTATGTAAATTGTGTATGTATATGTATATATGTATATGTATGTGTATATGTGTATATATGGATATGATGTATGTGCAAATGCATACGAGCATGGTAGGCCATCGCTGGCTGTAAACTTGTGAATCTCTGTCCCGCCTGGGGAACAAGGCCCACCTAAATAAAGATGCTCTGGAAGATGCCTGGGAGATGGGAGTGCAGCCTGGCCCCATCCCTCTCGGAGCTCAGTGTGGGAGAGGCAGATTTATTACCACACTTCCCACCCTGGGATAGCAGTTGTGATGTTCTGACCTGACGAGAAGAAAGGAAGTGAAGGGAAAGGAGTGAGTGGGGTGCACTTCATCCAGGGGAAGGGGTACAGCCTCCAGGAAGGAGAGGCCCGTGGTCTGTGCTGAGGACCGATTGTCTGGTAGAACCATCCACTTAGTATAATGGCTTCTGTGTGTGTGTGTGTGTGTGTGTGTGTGTGTGAGAGAGAGAGAGAGAGAGAGAGAGAGAGAGAGAGAGAGAGAGAGAGAGAGAGAGAGTCTTAAGTTACTTTCTCATGATGATGGAGTGAGGAATGACAGAATTTAAAGTGTTTCATAGTTCTTTCCCTCTGAAACTCATTTATCTAAAAGATGCTGTTAAGTCTTTTAAAAGGCCCAGCTGAGTTCTCCCTCCCTCCTCCCTCCTTCCCTCCTCTCCTTCCGGACCCTTCCTTCTGTCCTTCCTTTGGTCCTAGTGCTAAAGGGCAAAGACATAGACAGAGGCTGGCACCCGAGGAGAAACAAAGCTCACGGGAATTGAAAACTGAGTACCTTCCCTGGGTGACACCCAAGCACACATTGCCTTCTGTCATTTGGCATTGCTGTTATGATGAGACAAGTTAGGGTATGAGACCCTAGAAGGGGGGAGGGATGGAGAGAGGAGGGGAGCCGGTGGGAGTGGCACCAGGGCTGAGTGGCCTTCATGAAGTGGGAAGCTTGCTGGAGTGCTCAGTCAAATGTCTCCACTGGGGCTTGGGAGATGGCTCAGCCGGTAGATGCTTGCTGGTGACCTGAGTTAATCCCTGGAGCCTCCTTGGAGGCTCTGTCCCTGTAAGTTGTCTTCTGACCTCCACATGCTCACCCCACACATTAAAAAAAAAAAAAATTGCAACCTCTCTTACTTTGTTTCTTCATGTGCCTGCCTTCCTCTGTTCCTCAAGCCAGTGCCCACGGCCACTTTTGTGAGAAGTGGGCTGAGAGTGGTAGGAGCTGGGTCTTTCTATTCAGCCCGGGCGCACTGCCAGCTGAGGTCCTCCTGCCTCAGCCTCCCAAGTGTTCTGGGATTTTACCCGGCCACAGGAGGGGTGGTTGTTAATGGTTCTTTGGTTACTCATTGAGCATCTGTTGAAGAAGCTGATTACTGCTGCCAGGGTTCTGTCCCACCTGCCAAGTCCCGGTCAACAGGATACAGTCCTTGCCTGATGGAGCCTGAGTCTGGGCAGCGGGTCTGCAGACTGCGATGTGGTTTGCCATGCACCGTGTCCAGCTGGTAGTTCAGGACACAGGCTAGCCTCACCTGGGTTACTCGCCCTGCACTTTGTAGATAATGGAGGGGCATAAGAAGCACTTTCTGAGAGTAAGCTTATTTCATTGGGACTCTCTCTGCTCCAGACTTGAAATGAGTTTGGAGTGTGAGTGTGTGTGTGTGTGTGTGTGTGTGTGTGTGTGTGTGTGTGTGTGTGTGTGTGTGTGTGTATGTGTGTGTGCTTGTCTTGTGGCGCTTGCTTTGGGTTTTGTTTTTTCCTGACTGGAGGAGGGGGGATGGGCACACACCCCTCAGTAGGAAAGAAAGAGGATGTTGGGCCCAGGGGAATGTGTTTTCCTGGAGGGTCTCCAGGAGGCTGGAAAGCTCGTGTGATGGAGTGGGCCTGCCTGGCATTTGGTGACTGGCAGGGGAAGCATAGTGGCTCTGTATCAGTGACAAGTGTCCGGCAGAGGGCAACGCTCAGATTCTCAGAGTGTGGTCTGACTCTGATCACCACCCTGCCATGGCTGCTCCATAACCCGGGGCTCTGAGCAGACTGCAAAGCCAGGCTTCCCTTACTCCAGGCTTCCAAGTAGTGTTTCACAGGCTGATGGCCTCCCTGTTACCGTGCCGGGCCTGCAGCCATCCCAGCCATTCAGGAGGCTGAGTCAGAGTGTAGGTTCAAGGCCTGCCTCGGCTGAGAGTAAGGCCAGCTTGGGGCAACTGTCTCCAAACTAGAACTGAGAATAACTAGTTTTGTTTGTTTGTTTGTTTGCTTTGTTTTGTTGTCGTTTTGTTTCTTTTCTGACACGGGGCCTCATGCACCCTGAGCATTCACTCACTTGCTAGGTTGCTCTGGTGACCTTGAACTTCCAGTCTGAACGCCCCAGATCCCAAGATTATAGGCAGTCATTATACCCATTTATACAGCAAACCCAGCGCTTCATGTGTGCCAGGCAAGCCCTACCAACTGAACCACATTAACCCGGGGTTAACTGTTTGCTTATTGATTATATCCAAGGGACAGGTTGCACACTCCGCACCTTTTTCCTCTGCTCCAATCCTGACACCACTAGAGACTCCAGGTCCTGGGGCCTCTCCCAGAGCATGCGCTGTGGTCAAGCTGAGGCCTCTCCCAGAGCATGCGCTGTGCTGCTAAGGTTGAAAATGCTACAGAGCTCAGCCCCTTGTATGGGTGCCCCCCCTTCTGCAGAGCTGATTAAGACACCGTGTTTTCAGGGGCCCTCAGTGGTTTTTCCTGTTGGGGGGGGGATTTAGCCAGTGGTGGGCAGTGGTTCGGTCCCCTCAGAACAAAAAAAAAAAAAAAAAAAAAAAAAAAAAAAAAAAAAAAGTACTTCCTGTTGATGAGGAGGAGCTGGGTCAAATTCACAGCACCCACACATCAGCTCACAACTGTCAGTACCTCAGTTCCCGGGCATCTGGCACGGTCTTCTGGCTTGGCACTGCACATATGAAGTGTACATACCTTCATGAAGACAAAATACACATACATATAGAAATTAATGCATCTTTTTAGAACATTCTGGTTTTAGTGCTCCCCAGAAACTCTTCCTTTCACTTACCCCTGCCCAGTGGCACAGTCCCCTTGAGTGTGGATGGATTTATTGTTTTTCCTTCCAAAAGATGTAAACATCTCAAGGACTATTGTGTCCTTCTGGTCCAAGGACTTTTCGCAGGCTCCTCCTCCTTCCTTCTTTTCTTCTTCTTCTTAAGAGGAGAAGGTAGATTTGGCTGTTGGGAAAGGATCAGAATGGGAACCCACTCTGGGTCAGAGAGAGACGCAGTTCCTGCGTTTCTTTAAGCTTTGCAAACCCCTGAGATTTGGAAGTAATTGGTTATTGGGTAAGAGTGGAAAAGAAACCTCAGTGCTGGGCTTTCTGAGGTGCAGCAAAGATCTGCAGTCCAAGTCTTGTTCATGTGCTGCCTGCAACCAACACAGAACTGGCATGCACCATAATTACCGTGAGCCCTTGAATTTGCAGGTAGGCAGGGCTTCGGGCCCAACAGTGCTGTCATTACTGATGAGCCTAGAACAGGTTCCCAAATGAGAGGCTGTCACTATCACGGCCACGCACGCAGGACTCCCACCCAGAAAGACAGGATTCAGGGAGCATTATCAGGGGCTTAGTGGAGAGTCAACAGGGAGTTAAGAGTTCACAATTACAGCACGGGCACATTCCATAAATCTGGAACAGGCCGGATACCTCTTTGTTTATAGGGAGGAGTTTATTCCCTGCTCTACAACCACAGGGAGTTTTGCTCACCTTAGGTAAAGTGTGTGATGGTTCAGAGCTTTTTTGGGTAGATTTTGTATCTGTAAGACCAATATTGTTATTACTATCGAGACAGGCTCTCACGAAGTCCAGGTTACCTTAGAATCACTGTGAAGCAGAGTACGACCTTGAACTTTTCTGATCTCCTGACTCCACATGCCAGGTGCTGGGATTAGGGATGGACAGGCACCACCGTGTCTGGTGCTGGGATTAGGGATGGACAGGCACCACCATGTCTGGTGCTGGGATTAGGGATGGACAGGCACCACCATGTCTGGTGCTGGGATTAGGGATGGACAGGCACCACCGTGTCTGGTGCTGGGATTAGGGATGGACAGGCACCACCATGTCTGGTGCTGGGATTAGGGATGGACAGGCACCACCGTGTCTGGTGCTGGGATTAGGGATGGACAGGCACCACCGTGTCTGGTGCTGGGATTAGGGATGGACAGGCACCACCGTGTCTGGTGCTGGGATTAGGGATGGACAGGCACCACCATGTCTGGTGCTGGGATTAGGGATGGACAGGCACCACCGTGTCTGGTGCTGGGATTAGGGATGGACAGGCACCACCGTGTCTGGTGCTGGGATTAGGGATGGACAGGCACCACCATGCCTGGTTTATACTGTGCTGGAAGACGGAACCCCTGCGTGTTTGGGATGCCTAACCAACTGAGATCAATCCCCAGCCCTATAGGTAGATTTTGGAAGGAGGTGGAGAAACCTTGCTTTAAAGATTTGATTCTCTGATGTGTTTGCTGTGAGGTCTTTATCCACCTTCAGAACCAGCACAGCTGCAGCTGGAAAGTGGAAACCATCTCTCCAGCCAGTCAAGTCTCAGAAGCCTGGAGGAACTGGCTTAGAGCAGCTATTACTGTTGGTGTGTGTGTGTGTGTGTGTGTGTGTGTGTGTGTGTGTGTGTGTGTGTGTGTGTTAGCGGACCCGGGCTGGAGAGATGGCTCAGTGGTTAAGAGCACACACAACCCTTGCAGAAGACCCAAGATCAGTTCCCAGCACCCACATGGTGGCTCACTGCCACCCACAACTGCAGTTCCAGGTGAGCCAGTGCCCTCTTCTAACATCCAAGGGTAACAGGAGCACATGTGGTATACAGACATACACGAGGTAAAGTACTCATACATGTAAAATAAAGGAAATGCATCAGGTGGGGGAAGAGTTTGCTTGGGGACCAGAGGGTACCATTGACCAAACTTAAGAGCTCCCTTGCTTATGAATTTTTTTTTTGGGTTAGGATTTAGGTATTTTTGTCTAAGATGGGTCCAGACCAGGTTACTCCTGAGTGTTCCTGCTCTCCTGGGCCTCTTGTAAGCCTTGGGAGGTGAGGAGGGGAGAGAGAGGTGGGGCTTTTAGTTTATTACCTAGGACTGGCCTTCTCAAGGCATGGATACCTCTCCATGAAGGCCTGCGTCTAGGGGTGTGTGTGTGTGTGTGTGTGTGTGTGTGTGTGTGTGTGTGTGTGCTCGCGCGTGCGCGCCTGCTTGTCAGTATTTGCACTTGTGCAGGCTGGAAGAGAATCTTGGATCCCCTGGACCAAGGGCCACAGTAGGTTGAGAGCCATGTGACATGGATGCTGGGACCCTGGTCCTCTGCCAGAGCAGCAAGCACTCTTAACCACGGAGCCATCCTCTCCACAGCCCTATATACCTTTACCTTAGCAGTTAGAATTCTGCTCAGGTCCTTTGCGCACCTGTCTGAACTCTCACAATCCTGTGAATGAGTGTATGGAGGGGGGAGCGGGGCCGTGGGCAGGGGTGTAGCTTGGTAGTGTTAGCCCTGCTCAGCATGTGAAGCCCTGGGTTCCACGCCCGGCACTGTATAAACCTGGTGGGGTTGTTGTAGTTACACGTAAGCCTAGCCCTGGAGAGGTAGAGGCAGAGGGATCAGAAACTGAAGGTCATCTTCAGCATGTAATGGGCCCAAGGCCAGCCTGTCTTTAAAAAGAAGAAAATCTGTGCAGACTTTTTTTTTTTTTTTTTTTTTTAAGTACTCTTAAAGGAGATTCTTAAATCTTAGGCTGTGGGCCCCCATTTTGCTATGGGATGAGAGCTTGCTGTTTCCCAGGACTATTAAAAAAAGTCCTCTTTATCAGACACCAGGAGTGTGGTTCAAGCAGATTCCTCTTCATCTGGACTTTGTCTCCTCACCTATGGTGTGGGGGCTCGGAGCCCATTTCTCACTGCTAAGTTGAAGTCGCCGTGGGTGGTGCGGAGTTATTGATTCCCACCTGGTAGAGGTCAGGAGGCTGCCACGCATCCTCCAGTCCTGAGGACAATCGGGGGCTGCAGTCAAAGGGGGATTCTAGCAGAGATAAAGACCCCTGCTTTCTAGAGCGCCGCACAAAGAGTAGAATTTCACTTTTTATCAGTGCTTTTGGTTGGCCTGCATGTGGCCCAGAGTGGGAATAGCCACTTTTCTCTCCGCTAAGCCCTCGGTAACTTCATTTGCAATTACTCACACTATTAACATATAAATCACCATGCTTCCCGCAGTGAAACCCCTTAACCTGTGGTAGTTAACCTCAGCCCCGGGAGGAATCACCAGGTGGAGTGGCCTGCGGCTGGCTACAGACCTTAAAAGCCTTTTTACTTGTTTGTTCAGGGGTAGGGTTGAAGCTCCACCTGCCTCATATTCCTGGTTAGTTTGAGCCCTCAACTTGACACGGCAAGGAATCATCTGAGAAGTGAGCCTTAATGAGGAATTATCTAGATCCAACTTGCCCGTTGGGGATTGTTTGCACTACTCATTAACGCAGAAGGACCAGCCCATTGTGGGCCACACCATTCTCTAGGCAGGGGGTCCTGAACTGTTAGGGGGAAGCTGGTGGGAAGTGAGGGAGGGGGCCACACGTCTGCTCTCTCTCCGTTCCTCATGGTGGATATGATGTAAGTTCCTGCCTCGACTTCCCCACAATGATGGACGATATATAACCCGGCACTGAGAGCTGAATAGACCTCATCGGCTCCTGAATTGTTCTTTGTCAGGGCATTTTCATCACAGCGACAGACGGAAAGGACACTGCTCATGTTGCTTTCAACCTTCCTAAATGTTGTGGTGACACCCGCCCCCCCCTCCCGCCCCAACCATAAACTTATTTTATTGCTACTTCATAACTGTAATTTTGCTACTGTTATGAATCATAATGTAAATATATGCTATTCAGGATATCAGATATGCAGTTCCTGTGAAAAGGACCATTCCACCCTCAAAGGGACAGAGACCCACAGGTTGAGAAGCACCGCTCCAAGGAGTAAATCAAGTAACTCTCTCAGTATGAAGGTGATATCCCAGAATATGCTTTTATGACCGTCGTGGTGCGTGAGCTCAAACCCGGAGCCTTGTGCATGCTATACAAACACTCTCCTAAGAGCTGGAGACCCAGCTAACAGACACCCCCTTCTGCCGGTGTTTTCGGAAGTTGAACTTCAAGCGTGAGCACATTCGAGGGCAATGCAGGCAATAAGCAACAGTTAAAGAGCTTCTGGGTCTCACACTGGGTGGTAAATCTGTCCTGCGAACACTGCTTGGGTTGACATGCGCAGACTGTTGATCTCGAGGCCACACAGTACGGGGATGGATGTGTGGAGAGGGGTTAAGTGGCTTGGCCACTGTATCAGCTTCAGAGGTGGCTGACTGTCCCCATGTCTGTTGTGTGACCTCTTGTGCCTCAGCTTGTGAAAATGATAACGTCTTCCTGAGGATTGGAGGGAGGGTTGAATCACTGTGGGACGTGGGACATAGAGTGAAGTTGGAAGCTTGGCTCGGTGTCTTAGTTGTTAGTAGCGTGATCGCCATCTTGTTTTAGTCCGTGGCATGTACGTCGGTACTCAGCTAAGGGGGATTGCTTCTGGTTTTGAAGCCTCTCATCATATTTTTTTTAAATTATTTTATATGTATGAGTGTCTGTCAGGATGTGTGCATGTGTACACATGTGTGCAGTAACTGAAGTGGCCAGGAGGAGGAGTCTGGTTTCCTGGAACTGGAGTTACAGATAATTGTGACAGGCCCTGTGGGTTCTGGGAACTGACCCTGGGTACTGTCTGAGAGCAGCCACTGAGTCCTCTCTCCTGTCCATGGGAGATGTTTTATTATTTGTATTTTTGTTTGTTTGAAATTACACTTCAGTAGGAGGGAGCACATTTATTGTGTTGGGCAACCTCTTTACCGTTTGAATCGAAAACTTTCCATGGCCCCAAACAGTGACCCTCTACGGGATCACTTCCCTGCCACAGGGCCCCAGCAGCAAAGGGCCTTCTTTCTGCCTCCATAGAGATGCTCATTCTGGAGATTTTGCAAACACCTTTCCTGCCGCCGAGTGTGGCTTTCCGCATCTGGAGCTGCAAAGCCCTTTCTACCTGAGCACCATTCACCAGCTTTCGAAGGCTTCTCAGCAATATCTTTTGGGGGCAGGGTGGGCGTTGGGGGTGGACAGTGTCTCGCTGTGCAGCCCTGGCTGGCTCAGTATGTAGATGAAGCCTGCCTTTGCATCCCAAGTGCTGGGATTAAAGTGTCTTTTTTTCTTTTTTTTTTGTAGAGTCCTTAGCTGTCTCAGGCTTATTGCCACTTGGAGTCTTGTCCGGTTTCAATTTTAAAATGATCTTTCACCGTCCATCTGGATCCTTTTCAGTTTTCAGCCTTAAGTTTCCCACTTTTTCCATATCTTGCCTCCAATGACCCCTGTCAAGCTCTCTGGAATGAAGCACTCTTGCTAGGCTCCCTGCGAGCTCAGGAAGAGATTTTCTTGGGTGTTTTATTTCTGCTGGAGCTCACACTGCAGGAACACACATGGGGACCCCACCCCCCGTTGTGCTTAATTTCCCGTGACAGCATGGCAGGTTTTCAAAACAAGTGTCTGGAAGACACCCGCCAGGCCCCCTTTATTCCTCGCTTTAAAAGCTTTCGGCCAGGAGAAGTGGCCCTCAATTAAGTCATTTAATAAAATCCTCCCTTCATTTTAAAGCATTCTTGGGACGTGTTTACATTGCACGCCACCAAGGGCTTCTAAATGAGGAGCTTTGGAGTGAAGGATCCTTAACCTGTGGCTTTAATAATATCCTTTGCTTTAGACTTCAGGCTGAGGCTCTGCCAGATTTGTAGTTTCGTCATTGACCCAGACCTGAGGGTGGGAGGTAGGGAACTGGGGAGGTGTGTGTGTGTGTGTGTGTGTGTGTGTGTGTGTGTGTGTGTGTCTGTCTGTCTGTCTGCCTGTCTGCCTGTCTGTCTGTCCTGAGAGGGGATAGAAGCATTCTTAGCTCTACATTCTCCCTCTGACCCTCCAGGGTCCTCTGGTAGGAGAGTCTATGTCAGAGAAGCCTGAAGTTGCACAGAGATGTAAAGCTAGCTCTCTGGAGAGACTGTATGGAGACAGAAGCTCCCACCCAGGAAGGGTAGCTGTCCCTTTTCTCTCAGCCACTCCCTCGTGTGTTCCCAGGGTGAGGACTTCTTGGGGCCTGCCTGGCTGGAGGTTGCCTGGGGCTGTGAGAGCTAGGGAGTCTCTGGTTTTTGCTTTGGCTCTGGAGAGGTGAGCAAAATGCAGACCACTGACTGCTTGGCTTTTAGCAAACACTTGAGGATTTACTATGGAGGAAGTGAGGTCCTCAGATAGAATGTTTTGGCTAATGTTCTGGAAACCCTTTCTGTACTGGACCAGAACAGAGGGGTGGAGGGCAGAGAACCCCAGTGAGTCACTGGTTCAGGCTGGGGCTGACGGCTGTGGGGTCCAGTCAGTAAAGGCTGGCCCTGCATACTCTGAGCTATGTGCGCAAGTTGCTTACAGACATTCAGAGAGGGACGCTTCCTGCTTCCAGAGCTCATCTGGTTTCCGATCTGGTGGGCTTATGGGACATGGTGTTGTGTCTAACTTCTTGAAGCAAATGACTCAAAGATGGGGAAGGCACACTTGATCCTGAGGCGGACACAATGAGGACTGTGAACTTTTCCCAGGGCCTTGTTGAAAAGGTTTCATGGCCCAGGATGTTCATTCAGTGTGTGGTTCTCCCAGTTTTCTGAGTAGAGATGGACACTGAGAAGGAATGAGAGGGAATAGGCCTGTTTTGTCTGTCAGGGAGAACATGTCTTATTTACTGATGAAACACAGTACACAGACAATGGAGTTAGACTATAGGAATTTTTTTTTAAAAAATGCTTTTTTAAATTTAACACTTGAGCATTATTTGGGGAATTCAGCTATAGTTTTAAGTAATTCCATGGCATTTATCTGCTGTCCCTGGGCCACCAGGTTTGGGATTAGTGGAGTGGAGGAGGGGAGCTTAAGGAGAGGCAGCAAAAGCCCTGGCAAGGACAGTCTGAAACTTAGCTACTGGACAGGAGTCCCATTTAACTGTGTCAGATTGATGTAAAAGGGAGGTGAAATAAAGTCTTTCTTTTCTTCCTTCCTTTCTTCCTTCCTTCCTTCCTTTAAAAAAAAAAACAAAAAAACAACCCTCCCTAGTACCTGGCACAGAGAGACACATTTGAAGAATGAATGAATGCTTAGGTCAAGACCCAAAGCAAAATTTATAAAGTGCACTTCCCAGCCTTCCAGCTCAGCTCAGCAAGGAAGTACGGCCTGCTGACAATTTATCTTGCACATAAAACTCAGCTGTCATTTCTGCATTTGCTGTGAGCTCTCAGACCCAGTTCATTTCTGGGAATCAGTCTGAGTGTGGAACTCTGTTCATCTGTCACAAGCTGACCCCTGGGATGCCAAGGCGTGCAGAGTAAAGCTGGAGAGGGGTCTTACAGAAAAGGGTCTAATACAATCTCCTTGGAGGTGGTTTCCAGTGTGGTGGTTATATAGTGTGTGGCTTCTAGGAGTCTGTGTGTCCTTTTCTCTTTTAAGATGTGGTCTCATTTATGTAGCCGTAGCCGGTCTTGAACTCACTCCATCAGGCTGTCCTCGAATTCACAGAGATCTGCCTGCCTCTGCCCTCTTAGGTACCCTGGACAGTATAGCAGAGAATGCTATTCTGATTGTATTACTTTGAACCTAAGAGCAGAACCACTGGTAGCAGTTGTTGAGATAGGAGCTGTCAGTGTCCTTGGTCAGTGTCCTTGGTCAGTGTCTGTAGAAAGTGTGAATGTGTCTGTTGGTGTGAAGAAAGTTACACAGCAGCCTTCCAAGTGTGAGTACCTCCCACATGGGAATGCCAAGGTGTGAGAGCATTGGAAGGCTTTTTCTGGGAGGGTGGGTTACGGGGTAGCAGACCATTGAGCGTGCTGCAACTGCAAACCACTCCTTTGCTCTAGAGCTGGCTGGCTGACTTGGAGCTGGTAAATCAGACGGGATAATGTTGTAAGGGAAGTTCCATGAAGTTGCCTTTAGCGTCTGTGAACTCTGGGTTTTAGCATTAAGCCCTTCTGCAAGGGCCACCGGATACTCATACTGCCCAGACAATGATGGTGTCTGATCTCATTCAACTTTGCTACAGCCATTTCCTTTGGAACAAAATGAAAAGCTTTCAACATTTACAAAGGAAGGAAAATGAATAATCTTAGTGAACCTTCTCTGCTGCAGGTTGAAAGGAACCCACAGTCAAAACTCAGTTACTTAGCGCTCTCTCTCTCTCTCTCTCTCTCTCTCTCTCTCTCTCTCTCTCAAATCCTTAGAAATATTTGGAGTTAAAGTATTGTTTTCCATCTTTTGGGGACATTAAGTTGAGATGCAGAGATGACCTGAGCTCATCAGCATGTTACGTTCTAAAGTTGACCTAATTTAAATTTAAATTTTGTGTATGTGTGTGTGTGTGTGTGTGTGTGTGTGTGTGAGCGCGTGAGCACGCATGCATGTGTGTGCCCAAGGGTGCATGTGCATACACATATAACATGATACTTATGTTCCTTTGACTTAATTTTAGTAAACGCCTCCTGGCTTTCAGACATTCTATACTATATCTGCAAAGCCTGTGACTGGATTATATAATTTTAAATGAGTCCTGCTCTATCATCAGAAACTACCAAAAGATTGAAACAAGCTAATACCTCTAAATGACCCAACAGGGTCATTCCTCCAAGTGCTTGACAGGTACTAATTTATCTTCTTCCTGTACTGACCTCATTGTTAGACCATCTTGCTAAGAAAACTGAGGCACAGAGAGATAAAGGGCTTTGTGAAAGTGATACAATTGGTAGGTGGTGGGGCTGGATTTGAACCAGAGCACACGTGCCTGGTTTAAAGCAAAGGCTGGTCACTGGGTTAAAGCAAAGGCTGGTCAGAGTGAGTCACGATCTTGGTGCAAGGTCAGGCTGACCTCACAAAGTGGAGGACATGTTTATGTGCTTCAAGTGTCTGAGCTAATCCGAATCTTTACCGCATGACCAGTGTCTACAGTTATTTCACCCACAGGCAGAGGCTTCAAAAATTGAGTGTAAATCCTGGATTCATGAAGGGACAGTAAATTTGGCCGGTCAACATGGAACGCTTCTGACAGAGGGCTGGCTGTCTCTTCTTCCTTGGGGAAGAAAGATGAACCGGTTCAGTTCTCGAGCAGCTCCTCCATTCCAAATGAATTATTATACCAGAATGAAATATTCTTTTTCCCGCAAAAATCAGCTACTGCTTTTAGAGCCACCAGTCATTTTTTTTTTCTCTTCCGTGGGTGATTAATCGTGATGGGGTGACGTTAGCCAGTTTCCTTTTGCTGTAACCTCAGGGGCAGCGTCCACAGTGTGACCAGTTCTCTTTGAGATGAAGTTGGGGCCATATGCTTCTGAGTTCCCTGGGCCACCCACTTGGCCTGGTGACAGATAAGAACAGGAGCTAGAAGGATGAGGTTGCAACAAAATTAGGGGTTCAAAGCTTAGACCCTGACACCAGCTAAGACATCAGCGTTTGCTGCAGCTGCCCAGTTAAGTACTGAGCTCTGCCCCGTACAGGACACTTCGTCAAGTCCTATGATGGCGGCACCAAAGAACTCAATTCTCTCCTTGTTTCCATGAAGCTGGTGATGTGTTTATCCTCACTTCAAGTTAGAGACGCTAAAGAGGTTGATTCAAGACCATGGATACAGCTCTTAAGCAGGGACAGTTACAGCTCAAACCCAGATTTTACTTTTTAAGGTGACACGTACAAGTTGTAAATGTTTTCTCACACTGTGTCCTAGTTATCATTCTTCAACAATAGCCACTGTTTCTTATCATTTGTGAGCTTTCACTACTCGAACTTCATGAAAAATGGAATGACTCACAGAGCGTGTACCATCTTGTGTCTGACTTTATGTAGAAGACTTTGATATCTATTTATTTTATGTACATGGGGTAGCTAGCATGGGTGGAGGGGTCAGAGGACCACTTGCAAGAGTTGGGTCTCCTTCAGTCACGTGGGTCCTGGGTGTTGAGCTCAGGTTATCAGGCTTGGTGGCAAGCACCTTACCCACTGAGCCATCTTGTCAATATTATGTCTGTGAAATTAGTCCATGGAGATTGAATCCAGGCAAACACTTGAACAACTGACTTACATTTTTATCCCAGCAAGAAACAATGGATGCACCCAGGCATGGTGGTGTACGCCTTTATCCCAGCTCCCAGGGAGGCAGAGGCAGTTGGATCTCTGAACTCAAGGACAGCCTGGTTTACACAGGACAACCAAGGCTACACAGAGAAACCCTGTCTCAAGGACAGAGCGGGGGTTGGGGGGGGGGGTGGAGGAGGAGAGGAAGAGGAGGAGGAGGAGGAGGTTAATTGCACAGAAATATTTTGAAAGTATAAAAAAAATAGGATGAAAGTTTAAAAACTGGCTTCAGTTTTTATCATTGGGATAAACAGTTGTTAATCTACGGAAATACTCCCCAGCATTTATTCATGTGTATGTGTGGCTTTCCCTTTGGTTTTTGTTTTTTCCTCAATTCTAGGTTAGTGTTCGTTTGTTCAGGAAAAAAGGAGTACTTTCAATCCACATATAATTAAATTGGAAAGCAGTGAATGGAAATTTCAGGAATAAAGACCCGGTGATGCCAGGGATTTTCCTTCTAGCATTTTCTGAGTCTCTTTGAAGAGGGAGAAGAGGCAGGAGGTCTGACTGTGTGCCCACAGCCCAGTGTGAGAGCTGGGTGCTCACACGCCCAGAGTAGACCAGACAGAGCTGTCAGGATGATCAGTTTAGCAGCCACTAAGCAGACAGTGTGTTTGAAAACCAGTCTTGTTTGAGGCCTAATAACCCAGGTGTTGGGAAACAGTCCCTTGATGGGCTGTGAATTGTTTGCTCAGACTGGACCTGCAGGTTGCTTGACCAGTTACAGCCCCTTTACCCCTCCCCTTTCCCCCTCGTCCCCAGCACCTGGAACGGAGAACCAGAGAACTATCCTCCTGCTTCTGACAGTTGCCTCTGCTCCCTCAGATGTGTTAAATCCAAGCTTTTGTTGTTCCACATTAAATATGACCCTAAGAACCGGCAGGTAAGGGTATTTGCTACTAAGTCTGGTGACCACAGTCAGAGTACTGGGACCCACATGGTAGAAAGAGAGAACTGACTCTTGCAAGTTGTCCACTGATATCTACACATGGGCCATGGTACTCCTGAGTGTGCGTACACACACACACACACACACACACACACACACACACACACACACACACATCTACAAGTAAATAAATATGTAATAAAAACAAAGAATTTAAAATTCCAGTCATAGTTGAAAACGGGTGGTATTATGGTATTATTGACTGAAATCTAAGTCACCTGTGTTTTGAAAAGTCAAACTTTTCCCCCATTTAAAAATCATGCTTTGCTCCCCCCACCCCCACCCTACTTATTTTGACTGCCAGTAAAAAGCTTGTGGATGAGAAAACAAAAAGAAATCATACCACACCTTTACTTTACTCCCAGGGGAGGCAGAGGCAGGCGAATCTGAATTCCAGGCCAGCTTGGTCTACAGAGCATTCCTACCCTGCTTTCTAAAGAAACAAAGGGCTACAATGTTGGCTTTACTCTGTGTGTCTTGTGGCCAGTAGTCTCTTGGATTTTGTCTTAAGAGCAGAGAGGAGAGTTCTCTGTTTAGAAAAAGTCACTGCCTCTCCCCACTTGTTGATTTCCCAGTATTCTCTATTCTCTCCCAGGGGTTCTCTGGGAAGTGCTGGCAAGCATTTGAAGCATTTGAGGGGTTAAGTTAACCCAATGGTGCTGGTGGAGTTTAAAGACTTCAGCGGCCTGATCTCTGCCCTTCAGGTGGAGTAAGTTGCTGCTGAGGAGGAGGGTGACTTATTTTCTTGCCCACGGGAACATATTTCCTCCACCTCTGAACAGGACTTTAAGATACAGATTCAAATGTGAGAAAGTAGTGAGAGTTACAGGCACTCAGGTGTCTGGCTGCAGGCGTGGACATATGCATCCATACACACATGCATCCGTGCATCCTTTATGTCAAAGGAAAACTGAGAGGTGGGTACTATTCCAGCTTTCCTGGAGAGGGAAGGAGGTGTTTCCAATGATGTCAGCCTGAAGCCTCGATCACAGAGCTGTACTTTCCACAGTGTCTTCCAGGGACAGGATGTCAGGGGAGTGTTTAGAAAGTGACCGTTAAGGAGCTTTGATTGCTAGCTGTGGACGAAGGGGGTCTGTCTCCCAGGGGCAACCAGCATGGTGGTCTTGGCTGGACCAGTCTGTGCCTGACTCATGCTGTGCTTTCTCAGTGGGCTGGACCTCCCGTCCACAGAGCTGGTTTCCTGAAGACATTTAGGCCAAGACTCTGGTGCTAAGAAAATGATACTGTTTTTGCAAGCATCACAGTATGTTTAAAGCACTTTCTCTCAACCGTGTAAAGCTTCTTTTGATCAAATAGACTTTTTTTTTTTTTTTTTAAATTCCCAAATCTACAATCAAAACCTGGGGTGGGGAGAGTTGGGGGCGGGGGAAGAACTCTTTAAGGATGCTAGGGTGTTTATTCCAAAACAGGTCTCATTGACTTTGAAGATCAGAAAGGCCTGCTCCATTGTGCGCAGCCCTGAGAGTCCTGGCAGAGGCTGAGCCTTGGTGCTTTCATGGTGAATTCCATGTCCAAACCTCAGTGGCCGGAGCATTTGCTTCTGGAAACCATTACGGAAATACACAACCCTGGAAAGGCAACATCTGGCTGCTAGAGGCAAGCCGGCAAATACTCAGTTTAAATAGACAGAGGCGATGCTGTGGGGGGCAAAAACATCCTCAGATGAGAGAATGGCCGGGGTACCATTCTCCAAGTCTAGAGGGGCAGCTCCTCCCTGGCCGGGGTTGGCTCCCCGGAAGTGAGGGGGCGTCTCTTCAGAAGACACGTGTACTGCCAGGGAAACCAGGGACCTCCCCTTGGCCCATCCAGGAAGAGACCTCCCACACTCCTTGCTCCCAGAGACACCTCAGTGTGATTGCTGTCCAGGGAGTGCCCTGGGCCAGTGTTCTGTGGGCAGCTGTGGCTTCCCCTGTAATTTGAGGTGTTGATTTAGTCTGTTAGAAACGCCTCTGCCCCGTGGCCCTTTCTCAAGACCGCCCGGGCTCTTGTTCTCATTAACTGGGCTCAGAAGTCCAGGGACCTGGAAGCCCCGTGGTATTTCCAGGAAAATGGCTTAGCTTTCGCTCTGTTTTCCCTGCTAACTGGAAAAGCCCAGCCTTGTGTCTTCGGAAACACTGGAGCTAAGCAAATTTTCCTTTCTGCCCTCTGGTACACGACTGTGGCGTGGCATCTTCATGGATTTATGCATGGCAAGTCTGTGTCTGTCTGTTTGTATGTCTGTCTGTCTGTCTCTCAGCATGTAAGACATTTTCCCAGCAGAATGCAGTTCTAATCAATCTGTGAGCCTGTCATGGATTTTCTGAAGCCACATTTCTATGCAGCTGGGGGGATGGCACCCTGAATGAACTTACTGATTCATATATGTGCCCTTATACCAAATGTCTTTTTGCAAAGGGGTGCATTTTTATACAAATGCTTTCTGTAGCAGTTTTGTTCAGTGTTTTGAAGCCCTTGACTGTGGTTTCTCAGAGCCTTAGGCCATTGGCCCGAAAGGCTGAGACTGAGCCTTCTCTCTGGTCTCTTCAGCTTTCAAGAACACCAGGAAGGCAAAGACAGAACACATCACCTTTTCTCCCAATGAGGAGGTCACAGAGTGACTCCCTCAGGCCCCAGAGGGAGGGGCCTGATTTTGAGTAGACGTTAGCCCAACATGAGTGAAGTCCTTCTCTTTCTACTTAGACCTCAGCAATCAGCTCCGTTTGGAGTAGGGGAGTGGGAAGGAAGGACTGGGGCACACTGCATCCATGGTCCTGCAGCGCACAGTGGGTTCTTTGTGAGGATTAATGGAATTAAGTTATTGTGAATATTCATGATGATGTTGGCATAGTCATGGGCTGGGTGGCATTTCATAGAGGTTAGGCAATACTTTTCCTCCTCCCAAACATGGTAGACTGGCTCTCCCTTTTATGGCATCTCTTCCCATGATCCCTATGGAAAGCCTACAGTGGGATCAAAACCACAATGCAGATGATGTTATAATAAGGACATGTTTTTGTTTTTTGTTTTGTTTTTTTGAGATAGGGTCTTATTTTGTATACCAGAACAACTTTGAACGTGCCTTTTAAAAATAATTATCTTTTTTCTTTTAAAGAATGTGTGTGGTATATATGTGTGTATGTGTGTGTATGTGTGTATGTGTATATATGTATGTATGTATGTATGTATGTATGTATGTATGTATGCACACATGAGTGTGGGTGCCCACAAGAGGCCAGAAGATATCAGAGGCCCTGGATTTGGAGTTAGAGGAGGTTGTAAGCTGCCTGACTCAGTGAGTTGTGGGTACTGGGAACCAAACACATCCGCCATGAGAACAGCAAGCCCTCTAGACCCTGGAGCAATCCCTCTAATCTCTCAAAGCAAAGCAAAACCCCCAAGGGCTGGAGAGAAGGCTCAGTGGGGAGGAGCAGTGGTTGTTCTTCCTGAGGGCCCATTTCCATTCCCAGACTCCACATGGCAGCTCACAACCATCTGTATCTCTAGTTCCAGGGAATTCAATACTCTTGACTGCCGTGATAGACAGACAAGCAGGCAAAAACACCCTACTCATAAAATAAATAGATCTTTAAAACGCTTTTTGTTCTTTGACACTTTCATGCAGTACATTTATGTAGAAGTACATTCCGCTACCTCACTCCCCACCCTCTCTTACCTCCCCATTCCCCACACACACACACACACACACACACACACACACACACACACACACACACACACACACACACACACACACATGCACACACACACACACACACACACACACATGCACACACACACACACACATACATGTACATACACACTCACACACATATATATACACACACACTCACACACATACACATACATACACACATACACACATATACATACATACACACACACACACACACACACACACACACACACACACACACACACACACACACACTCACACAGAGTGTGTAATGGAGCTGGACACCTCCCCATCCCCTCATCCCCGTCCCTCCCCACAGTGTGTAATGGAGTTGGGAATGGCACAGGGCTCATGTACGTACGCTAAGCAAGCGCCCTACTCACTCAGCAGATGTTCTCACTGCCACATTTTTTATTGGATTTTTTTATTTACATTTCAAATGTTATTCCCTTTCCCAGTTTCCTGTCCATAAGCCCCCTTTCCCACCCCCCTCACCTTCTTCTATGAGGGTGTTCCCCCACCCATCCACCTACCCCTTCCCGCCTCCCTGACATTACCCTTGGTGCCCAACAAGGCCATCCTCTGCTACATTTGCAGCTGGAGCCATGGGTCTGTCCATGTGCACTTTGGATGGTGCTTTAGTCCCTGGGAGCTCTGGTTGGTTGGTATTGTTGTTCTTATGGGGTTGCAAACCCCTCAGCTCCTTCAATCCTTTCTGTAACTCCTCCAGTGGGGACCCCGTTCTCAGCTTAATGGTTGGCTGCGAGCATTCGCCTGTATATTTGTCGTGCTCTGTCAGCTGTTCAGAGCTGTTGTATGTTTTCTGGTATCAACATCATGGACTTGTTCCATTTCACCTGCCCTACTGTAAATCAGGACGCCATACTCCAGTTCTTCTCTCAGGGGGGTTTTTCCCTTTCTTCTCTGGCTGGCGTATCTGATGTCTCGTGCTGTGGGTCACTGTGAGCGGTGGCCTTATCTGTACCACCCTCAGGTAAGAGCTTCCTGCTCTGACCAGCCTGTCCCTGTGATTTCCTTACTTTTGTCCCGTGGGATCTGCAACTCTTCCTACAATGAGCTCCAGGGGTGGGAACATGGCTAAGCTGGACCTTTCGAAGAGCTCTTTGGAGATACATTTTCTTCTGTTTTGTTTTTTGTTTTGTTTTACTTTTTTTTTTTTTTGAGACAGGGTTTCTTCAGCCCTTGCTGTTCTGGAACTCGATTTGTAGACCAGGCTAGCCTCCTCTCTGGTCCAACTCAAGAGATTTTCCTGATTGTCCTTCCTGGTTGCTGGGATTAAAGGCATACACCACCACTGCTGGGCAGGATACAACTTTTAATACAAATGCTGTTTATTGATTGGTTGATCCATTTATTCATGTACGCCTGCATGCTGGGCACTTCCCCACGGCCTGCTGCTGTGTGTCAGATCCTAAAGATCTGGCTAATCAAAGGCCCCATCAAGACGGCTTGAAGGGTAGTGGTGGAGACATAATAAACATACCAGCAGATAAAGGCTTATCGGTGGGTGATAAAAGCCAAAAAGAACAATGTGGTCAGATAAGGTGGTCCGGAGGCTTGGGGCCTCCCTTATCGGAAAGGCCCTTCCTACGAGCTGTTGGGAGAGTTTCTCTGAAACAAGAAGCTGAGTTGCAGCTGGCCTGCCTGCTTGGCTGTTAGGAGGAAGGGCCTAGAACAGGAGGACAGGACTTGAAAGTCTCAGATACTCATCAAAGGACAGGAGGATCGCCGGTGTGTACAGGGAAGAGCAAGGGAGCTGAAGTAGCTGGATTGAGGGCGGGGGAGGAAGTACTCTCAGGGGTGGTGGGGATGGGTGGGTGGGGCGGACTTTCAGAGTCATCTCAAGGGTTCATTCAAATGGTAGCTGAGAGTCTGTTGAGCATTCTGAGAAGGATGCTGGTGAGAAGTCTGGTGAAGGAGACAGGACTTGCTGTGGAGGTCATTTTTCAGTCATCACAAGGTGGTGTAACTTGGTAATGGGTGTTGTGGGGAACAGTGTATGTGAGGGGGAAGAAGGTGGGAACTAAAGATCTGGGATATCTCCAGGAACCAGATGCGCGCCGGATCCTGAGGGTTTTAAACTGTGTTTAAAAATGCCAAGCACTGATGCAGTGCAGTCATCAAATAGCCGCAGAAGTGCCCATCCAATTCCAAACCACGACGACCGTATGCCCTCAGTTTCTTGTTGGGCTTTGCATACAGTATAAAACATTTTACCTACATTTATTTATTTATCAAAATGTCAAGTGCTTACAAAATAGTAGCCTAGTATTTTCTGGATTAGCTGATATATGATTTCTGACTATTTTTTTTTTTTTTTTTTTTTGGTTCTTTTTTTTGAGCTGGGGACCCGAAAAGGGCTTCGCTTTCTGGGGTAAGCGACCACTGAGCCAAATCCCCAGCCCCAGATTTTTTTTTTTTTTTTTTTTGACTATTTTTTTTTTTTTTCATGAGCATGGGGTGGAAAAGGGCTTCTTGCTTTCTGGGAGTAGGGAGAGCCAATGGCTGGGTCTTCTGATGAACTGGAGGCGGGCTTCCTGGATGGGATGGCCAATGGCTGGGTCTTCTGATGAACCGGAGGCGGGCTTCCTGGATGGGATGGCCAATGGCTGGGTCTTCTGATGAACTGGAGACGGGCTTCCTGGATGGCTGGCTGTATACAGGAGAGCACCAGACATCCTGGCTGACTTGATAGAATTCATGGCAACCTGGTGTTTGGATGGCGCTTTCTTTGTTTGGAAATACTTTAAGGAGAGACCCTTACCATCTGCGTTGCCTTCCCTAGTGCTTTGCTTTTGTTCTTACATCCCACACATGTTCAACGAGAATTTTGAAACAGTCCTATTGTGGATGTGATTTTTTTTTCCCCACCAGAAAGCTTGTTAGAATAACAATCGATGGCTCCTGGGATAAAGGCACTTGCTGCCACGCCTGATAACTCCAGTTCAATCCTTGAGACCTATGTGGTAGAAGGAGAGAACCGGTTTCCACCAGTTGTTCTCTGACCTCCCACTCTCACTTCTCATCACGTGTGTCCCCTCTCCCATGTTCACAAATGCAGTAAAAATTAAAAAGAAAAAAACAAAACAATAACTAGTCTTTTTGCTACCCAAATCAAGATATTCCCTCTTGATATTTAAATTTTGTAAGTTTAATATACTGGTAGTTCTCTTCTATTTGGAAAGGATTGTAGGACATTATTCAGAGTTAGGTTTCCTTGAGGCCTGAATCTCTGATGGACAGATGCATACAGTCATAAACTGAAGTTATGTTCTTTGGTAGACAATGCTCTGGTCTGCAGTGTACCCAGTGTGGTGGTTCTCTTTGGGATCACAGGGTCTGTTACTCTGAACATGGTGTAGCATGAGCCATCTTCTCAGAGGGAGATCTCTGGGCGATACTGTACTTACCCGTCTCTCTTACCTCAAGCAGCAAGGAGTTCTTAGACTCCCTCGAAGTTGATTATTTTATTGATCTCTTTATTTCGAGATGGGATCTCACTATACAGCTGGCTGGATCTCTATATGAGGCTGGTCTTGAACTTGAGATCTTCATGCCTCCTCCTTTCTAGTCCTGGAAGTACAGGACACCACTCCCCTCTCAAAGCTGACTTTGAGAGGTCCCGGGTTATCCATTGCGTACTGTTTATTAGGAACTAGACAGATAGGGATTAAAGCTAGGGCACACCCTTGCAGCCCAGGCAGATAGACAAAGGCACATTGGGATGAGGCCCACTGCAGCATGTGAATGCGTCAGGGAACAGAAATCCGGGAATCTGGTCAAGGGAAGAGCCAGGCCTGAGAAGAGCAAGGTCAGGGGGGAAGCTTGAGCCGGGAAAGGATCGTGCTGCCCTTGGAGACCACAGAGCTGCCGCATGCGTGGAAATGTCAGGAGCCGGGGTTCTGTCTACAGGCTGTGAAGCTCACACTTTTATCCTGAAAGAATCGAGTGCTTTTTAGCTGAAGTGTGAGTGTGTGGGACTTGTCTGAAATGATCACACTGGATACTAGGAGAGTGGGTCGGAGGAGGAGGAGGCATCTGTGACCTGAGGTTCCTAAAAGATGTGCTGCTGCAATCCAAGTGAAGCACATGCCGGTCTGAATTAGGGCGCTGGTATGCAGGAGAGAGGACTGAGAGAGCGGGGCAGGGCAATGGCAGCAGCCACTGCCTCTGTGTGTGAGGAGAGGAGGAGGAGGAGGAGGAGGAGAACGAAGGGGGAGAGGAGAGAAGCAGGAGGAGGAGCAGGAGGAGGAGCAGGAGGAGGAGGAGCAGGAAGAGCAGGAGGAGGAACCGAGATGCTCTTGGTTGCTGAGATCTGGGCAATGGTCTGTGATCAGGCTGGAGTGATGGCTCGGCTGTGAAGGCGGCCTCTGCTTCTCTTGCAGAGGACCTGCTTGTGCTCAGTTCCCAGCACCCATATGGCAGCTCACAACTCCAGTTCCACAGGATCTGATGTACTTCAAACACTATGTTCACATGAGGCGCGCACACACACACACACACACACACACACACACACACACACACACACACACGTGTTTTCAAAACATACTCATACACATAAGATAGAAATAAATCTTAGAAAGAAAGAAGGGCTGGGCTGGAGAGAGGGCTCAGTCGGTATAGCGCTCAGATGACTTATGTTTGATCTTCAGAACCCAGATAAGAATCCAGGTTCTGTAATGTGAGCTTGGAGGCCAAGATAGCTAGATCCCTGGAACTAGTCTGATTGATAAGCTCCAGGCCAGTGAGAAATGCCTTTTTTTTTTTTTTTTTTTTTTGAGACAGGGTTTTTGTATAGTCCTAGCTGTCTTGGAACTTACAACTCACTCTGTCAACCAGGCTGGCCTCAAACTCTGCCTCCCATGCTGAGTGAAAGATACTGTCTTAAAATGTCTCCTGGATGATACCTGAGGTTGACCTTTGACCTCTACGTGCAGGTGCACGCATGCATTTGCATATGCGTGCGCACCTCTCTCAGCATGCATACAGTGTGCGCTTACACACTTGAAGAAATTGTTGAAATTGGCCCTGGCCTGTGAGGGTTTTAGATAATTGGAAGCCACTCAGATAAAGTGTAGGTGTGGCTGTGTGTTCTAAATTGAGCCTAGCCAGGGAGTTGTTTTTCTTATGAGAAAAATTCAGAGAAATAGGTCCAATAAAAACCATGTTTGGTTTGAAAACCCAAACAACTGGGGAGGAGTCCTGAACTGAAGGTGCCCTGCAGAGCCTTTCCTGTGGCCTTTGGCATTCAGACTTGCCAGTCTAGGCCTAGCTGGTGGCTACGGTCCCTCCCTATTTGGAGATTAGAGGCTCCAGCCATCAGCACCAGAGAGTGTTTGATACAGAGGGCTCAGGACTCTGAGAGAGTCCTTGCTATTTCACACAAGCTGTGCTACGCTTAGTGTTTTCTTCTTGCAGTTTGAGGACCATGTTTAGGAGGGAGCCTGATTTGGTAAAAGTGGGGCTATGGAATGGCCCAGAACTATCATCTACCAGTCTTAAACGTGATGTACTCATGTCTTAGCTGCTTCTTTCTGCTTTTGCTAGAACGATAAAAATAGTGTGTGTGCGTGTGTGTTATATGCATGTGTGTGGATATATGTATACATGTATGTAGTTAAACATGCTTGTGAGATGAAAGGGATTGATGCTTTCTTCTGGCCTATGCAGGCACACGCGTGCACGTGTATACACACACACACACACACACACACACACACACACTAAATTAAAAAATTAAAGTGCTAACAAATTGCATGATGGCATTGGGAATGTTTCAGTATCAGTTTGAGGGTCACTGAGGGACTCTGTTACTCTGTTGCCAGAGCCAATGTCAGAGTCTCTCCTGGTGGAAGATGGGCTCATCAGGATCTAGAGCCCGGCATCATGCTGTCTGGGGAATAGAGCATTCTGGGCTCTCTGCTGCCTCTGCCCTCATCACTCTCTCAGACCTACAAAGTTATATGTAAATTCAGTTTTATGCTCCCTGCCACTTCAGAAGCCAATCAGCAGGGGAGGAGTTGAATCTTAAAACTGCACTGTCTCTAGAGGGCTTGCTGTCTGACACCCTAGAAGGCTGCCTTCAAACTGTCTCCAGTCAGCTGATTATATAGGGGAGGGGGCGGGCAACAGAGTGTGTCATTCCAGAGTTCAGCCCTCTCCTCCGGTTAGATGGTTGGCTGCCTCTCTGAGACCTATGCTGTCTTTATTTCTTTATCACTGTCATCCCTTGCTCTCCTCACTCCTGTGGCTGGCTGGGCTTAGGCACTTCTTGGACTGTCGTGTCAAATTATTTCCTGCTTGTACCAGCCTTGTCCTCTGGCAGGGGCTGTGCTCCAGCAAAGGGTTAACCCAGAACAAACCGACCATTAGAAGTGTGTGGTGTTTAGCTGACAATAATGTGTGCATGCATACACACATTCTTCTTTCTGTAATATGAAGTACAGGTGAGTCTTCATAATACAGAATATAAAACACTCCCATCTGTTCCTCCAGCCACCTATCAAAGTATTCAGTTGTTCCTTTTTTTTTTTTTTTAAGGAATTATTTATTTATTATATGTAAGTACACTGTCGCTGTCTTCACACACACCAGAAGAGGGCATCGGATCTCATTACAGATGGTTGTGAGCCACCATGTGGTTGCTGGGAATTGAACTCATGACCTCTGGAAGAGCAGTCGGGTGCTCTTAACCGCTGAGCCATCTCTCCAGCCCTCAGTTGTTCCTCTTGGCAGGGAACTTGCAGGTTAGCTGAGGGGACATTCTGCCATATAAGATCCACCAAAGTTGTTGCCGTTGTTCTTCCCCCTCCTCCTCTTTCTGGCTCTGTGTCTGTGTCTCTGTGTCTTTGTCTCTGTCTTTCTGTCTCTGTCTCTCCCACACTCACTCATGTCTCTCTCTGTTTCTCTCTGTCCGTCCGTCTCTCTCACTCTCTGTGAGAGGGCTTACTAAGGCTTCCCTGGCTGTCCTGAAACTCTCCATGTAGACCAGGTTAGCTCCATGTAGACCAGGTTAGCTTCTAACTCACAGAGATCCAATCGCATCTGTCTCCCAAATGCTGGGGTTAAAGGCGTCTGATTTCACCGGCCTTTAACTCACTTCGGTACGCAGTTTCTTAATACTTTGCAGCACCCCGTGCAATTTCCTGCCGTTGTTTTAGTTCTGAAATGTTTGTTTTAGTTCTGAAAAGTTTCTAAGCTAAGTGCATCAAATGCTTCTTGGAAAATTCCAGCCAAGCTTCTGACTCTGTGTTTTCAGTTACCTGATCGGCGCCGACTGTCTCAACAGCCCGAGCAAACTTTCGTGCACCACTCCCTGTTTCCTTCTGGGGACTGGCTTGGGTTGATGATGTCTTTCCTCTGGGGTGTCAACCAGCGGCTGATGGTGCAGGAACTTGTCCTGGGATGAGACAGGCGCTAATGATGGCCTGAAGTCATCACTGAGAGTATCACTGATTCTTTGGTCCAGGCTACAGCCCCATAGAGAATGGATCCAAACCACCTTCTCCCAGGGGCAGGCAGGCGTGAGGCCTCCCGGTGAAGAGGTTAATTGACTGCTTGCAGGTAAGGCAGGGTCAGATCTGCAGGAAGGCTCCGCCGTGCTCCTCAGTGTCCTGCCTTCTTCCCTCCTGTCCCTGAGCTCCTTTGTGAGATTATCTGGATGTTTTCTGTTTGTATAAAGGGATCAGAGTCTGAGAGTTTGATTCTCAGATCTTGTCCTCACTGACTCTAGACTCTCATCTCAAATGTGTCTGTGAACGATCAGCCACACCCAGCAATGGACATTTGCAGTCTCCTAAAATACCCTGTTTTCTCTTTGGGCATCTCTGTTGAAATGCTTGCTTTCTTGTCTTATAGGTGTGCCCAAACTTTTGACATTTATGACAGGACACTGTCACTTACAAAGTTTGTATTTCACAACTGTACAGTGAGTTACCGAACCCAGTTATAGTGTTTTTAAAAAAAAATATTTTTTGAGATTATTTTTATTTTTTGGTATGGGGTTTTTTTTTTTTGCCAGTATGCGTGTACATGTACAATGTATGTTCAGTGCCCATGGGGGCCAGAAGAGGGTGTTGAGCCCCCGAAACTGCAGTTATAACTGGTTGTGAACCTCCATGTGAGTGCTGGGGATAGCCAGTGCTCTTAACTGGTAAGCCATCTCTCCAGCCCTCATAATGTTTTAAGTAAGTTTAAAATGCTGTGTTGAGCTTCATTTACTGCTATCCTGGGATATGTAGGTCAGGCAAGCCCAAATGGAATTGTCCCTGCTCTTCGAACCGCCCAGAACGGGAAATCTCCTTTTCACATGACGGCCCCTCTGGCATCTGTAGCTGATGGGAGTTTATTTACTCCTGGTCTCATTCCCTCCTCTGCACCGGTTCCCTCTCTTGGAATCTCTGAAATTGTCTTTACTTAATCCAGGCCCTTGAGACTGAGTCTAGGCTGTAGCTTCCCTTCTGTCGGGGGTGAGGGGATATTTGACACTGGTCAGTAGGGTCTACCTGGCTCTTGGGGCTGTTGTCTTGGACCCTTTCTGGATATGCCTGTAAGTCTGCGTGCTTGAGGGACACACGTGTCTCTGGCATGGGTTGGGGGAATTCTTGACTCAAGGAGAACCTACTGTGTGGTTAACATTCTGCCCTGTCAATCTGGACCTGTTGTTTACAGAAGTCACACAGTTATCGCCAGTGACTTTGTCTAGATGATCTGGCATGGTCTCTTTGCTTGTTCTTTGAGACAAGGTATTCCTGTGGAGCTCAGGGTGATCTCCCAGACTCATCTTCCCAAGCACTGATTTCACGGCCTGTGGTGTATGTCTGGCTCCCTTATTTTAAATAGAAAAAAAAAAAAAAAAAAAAAGGCCCAGAAAAGCAAGGTTTGCTTATCCTCCAGTAGGGACCGGGACTCCTCAAAGATGCTCACGTCTTAATCCTGGAATCTCATGGATTCTTTGTAAAGTAAGGGGATGGGGTGTAATCACATGAACCATGTTGATCTGGAAGAACAACCCAACATATGGAGACCAACCCGATTTATTCACTGGGTCTTCATCAGGGAGGAGGGGCAGGAGAGCTGGTTGGTGACGTTGGAAGCAGCATCAGGGAGAGGTTTTCCTTCTAGCTCTGATGATGCTGGAGGGAACCACGCACTTGCTCATGGGGCTGCTAGGAGCCGAGAAAGGTAAGGCTGCCCAGCTGTGCCCTGAGTAGCTCTGTGACTTTAAGCTTTTCTTTCCCCCATCTTACCTGACGGTTTCCTAACTACCTCTAGGCCACTTTGAAGGCACAGTTCCTGTTCCTAACCCCCAGCTTCCTCCATTACCCAGGATGGAGCCGTAGGGAGCGGGTCATGGATAACTGTCCACAGGAAACGAGACGCTGTGTTTCAGAAACCCAGCAATGTACTTGGGTGCTCCTCCAAAATGGGAACCCAGGCCAGTCCCTTGCCCTGCAAAGGGAGCTCGGAATCCCTGCTCTGGAGCCATCATTGTGTTGTGTCTACCAGGTTTGAGAATAAGAGATAGATAAAGATAGAAGGAAGGGGAGGGAGAGGGAGGGAGAAAGAGCGAGCACAAAGCAGAGGTCGGGTTTACAATGACTCCGGGAATACAGGCTTGCTTCCTCTTGTTTCCCTCTTGTATCACAGCTGATAAAGTGCTTCCTCATTCATGACCTCATTCCATCCCATAATGGCCCCATGCTTCCTGCTCTCAGTTTGCTTTCTTGGGAGACCAGCATGGAGGACTTCTGAGCTCACATATTGGAATATAAGAGTTATCTATTCTTTCTCCCCCTTCCATCTGCTGTGAATTTGAGATACTTCCAGGTCCACACAGGATCAGGACCAAGGTGGCCTGGAAACTTGTCCTCAATGCTGGTTATGGACACATCTTTGGTCTATGCCCAATGGCTGGTTTCCTGGCAGGTATGCCACAAGCACCACCACCCTACCTCTGTCTTTTTATAATTCTCTGCAAGGACCTCCTTCCACAACCTACACTGCAGATGAGTTTCAAAGCTCATTTAGTCATTTAAAAAAAAATTCTGGCTGTAGAGGGGTTCTCCTGGGATCATAGTGTTGGGCAGCATCGTGAGTGTTGGATAGCGTCCAGGCCCTTAATTAAGATGCCTTTGCCTGGTGTACAGCTGAGTTTTGGAGGCGGACAGGTACACACAACCTTTGGCTTTGTCATAGCTACTAGGTGACTCTAGGCAAGTGATTGAACCCCTCTGAGCCTTAGTTGCTTCATTGCAAAATGGTGGCAAATTACATGATACCTACCGGTAGGCTCATAGAAAAGCATGACAAATATGTGCTGTTTAGCGTCATCCTTGACACATCGTGAATGGTCATCATGATTTATGACTGTATTAGTAATCATTATTAATTAGTGATAATTACTGGTGTGTTTAGCATCAGACACCTGTGGGTAAAGTGGCCCTGCAGTCAAACTCTACACTGGTCTCTCAGGAGTGCAATGTCTTTTTTGGAGGAGAAGTCTTAGATGGGAGTGTCTCATTCATTGAGTTCAAAGCCTGTAGTGTCCGTTCCATGTGGTTTTGGTTTTTTTGGTTTGGTAAGGGAGGTCGACATTAAGTAAAACATTTAAAAATGACATAGATATAGAGTGATAGTTGCTTTGAGGAACACTGTTGGAAAGCCTGTCCTAGAACTTGACCAGGTCCTGGTTTTGGGGGGACCAACCAGTGACAACGAGTGACAGACCTTATGTTCTGCTAGGTGGCTCGAGGCTTTGAAGCCATTGGGTTCACATCCCTACAGGGGTGGCCTGTGCTCTGGGGAATTGATGACGGTAGCTAGTCTTGTTTTAATATCCAAGTTGCCTGAGTCGGGGGCACCCCCAGTGATCTGAGGTAACTAAGGAGGAGTCATCGCAAGAGGGGAGAAGACTCCCCACATTCGGGTCAGGGAAGCCAGGACACAGAGAGTGCTTATTAAGGGGTGTTTTAACATGGTCGCCTCCTGTACCGAGTCCAATTACGCCCCCGTCAGCACTTCCTGTGTTCACACAAACGTAATGAATATTTTCTCCATGTAGTTGGCCTCCACCTTTCTTCTTCCTCACTCTGCATACACTCTCCTCTTCACTCCTGTTTGGTTTCACTTGGTTCGGCTCCGTGACTAAGTCCATTCTTTTATTTTCAATCCAATGACCGTATCTCCATTGGAGACACAGACTCCTTGACTCTGTGACAGAGAGGGGAAGAGCAAGGATAGCCATGCGGGAGTGATATTGGTGTATGATGTTGGTTTCTGCCCTATTGTGCACTATACTTAGAAGTTCTGTTCTTGGAGAAGGTGCATCTCTGTGTAGGTCCCCCCTCTTCTTGGTCCTTCTGTCTGTGAGGCACAGTTGGCAGTTTTGATAAAGTGTAGCTATATTCTTTGGATGCTGGGAAATTGTTTAAGCTTATAAGTTATCACCCCACAGATCAGAACCACATAATCCTGGGACAGAGCCTTAGCTCAGCCCCTGGGATGAACTCAGCCCCTCCGTGTCATGCTGTGTTCATGGGGCCCCAGGAGGTCATTAACTCATCCTTTCAGGCTAAGCAGTAATCCAAGAACAATGTTTAGAGATGTAGCTAGGTCACCTGCTGAAGGAAGGCCACTAGTAACCTTCCTCCAGTTGCCCAGTTAAACCCCAGGCATAGGATGAATCAGGAATTGAGAGTGTCCAGTGGCTTGGCCTTTGTTTTGTTTTAATGTTTTAAAGAAAACCTTATTTGAGGCTATTTTTAGATTTGTAAGAAAATACTGAAGATCGCATAGGAAGTTCCCCTGTGTACCCTTCACTTGGTTGCTCCATTATCAACACTGTGTGTTTACTTAGGGTCTCATGTAACCCAGGCTTGAACTCCATGTAAAGATGAAGATGACCTTGAACTTATGATCCTCCTGCTTCCCTCTCTCCAGGGTTCGGATTCTAGGTATGTGCTACCATACCTGGGCTATCTGTGCTGGGTATCAAACTCAGTGACTCATGTATGCTAGTTGAACACACTCTGAACTACAACCCTAGCTCTAACACCATTCAATTTAGTTTGTTACACACACACACACACACACACACACACACACACACACACACACCCCTAATTAGAAATTTATAACCTGGGTGACCGTCCAGTCCTAGATAATTTTGTTCTAGCTGTGGCTATTGGGCTCTTTGAGTTGGCTAAAGGCACAATCCCTTTGTCATGGCCAGCATCACCACTGTCTTCTGTAATATCTGATTCTGTGTAGTGCTCCACACTCCACTTGAGAATTCTCTGTCCCATACTTGGAATCAGCCCCTTTGTCAGTGAGCTGTGGATCCTTCTATGGAGGATTTATTGGTATTAGAAACTAAGAGGGAAGTATGAGGTGGCTCTTTGCTACTTGAGGGTGGGGTGAGGGTCCTACTTATGAGCTCTGTCAGCTGAAAATAACAAGGTGTGTGTGTGTGTGTGTGTGTGTGTGTGTGTGTTGACCCTCACATGCAGACATTTAAATATTTTCACATGGAGCCATCTGTGTAGCAGATAATAGATGAGTTCCTATTTATGTCTCCAACTCTAACCGTTCACATTATGGGTCATTCTGGCCTTCTCCCTTTGCACATATGTCCCCTCCCCTCCCAACAGTGAGATAGGTACAAGTGGCTCCCACCTAATATCTATAAATTTTATTGTTCAGTGTCAATGTATCTGTACCACGATCCCAGAGTTGTCCCTCTGTGAGAAATGACTGTCAGTTCCAGCAGGCACAGTTAGTTGTCTTTGGTCTCACAGATCTAGTGCTAACTTTGCAAGCTGTACCCCTCCCCCATTTTCGTGATATTGCTTCAGGTTTTTTATGTGTACGCACATCCGTATGTATGTATAAGCACATGACCGTTTGTGTATGTGGAGGCCAGAGGTTGACCTCAGCTGTCAGTCCTCAGGTGGTGTCACCTTGATATTTGAGGCAGGGTGTCTCATTGGCCTGGAGCTCCCCAGCTATGCTAGGCAGTCTGACCAGTGAGGGAGCATCTTGTTTCTATTTCCCCAGCACTGGGGCCACAAAGGTGTGCCTGCACCTGTTTATGTCACTTTATTTCTTCCTCTGTGGGTTCTTGGGGTCAAACTCAGATCCTCCAGCTATCAAGGCCAGCCCTTTAGCGACCAAGCCACCTTCCCAGCTCCAAGTCATCTAAATTCTTTAACAAAGATTGATTTATTTTGTTTCATGTGTATGAGTTTCGCCTACATGCGTGTGTGAATAGCATGTGTGTTCCCTGGAGCTCACAGAGGTCAGAAGAAGGTGTCAGACCCCCTTGGAACTGAAGTTATGGTTGGCCGTGAGCCACCACGTAGGTGCTGGGAAACTGAACATGGGTTCTCTGGAAGAATAACCAATGCTCTAACCACTGAGCCCCAACTTCTTTAAAACCCCAAATGGCCAAGCAAGGATTTCCTTTCTTTGTCTTTTGTGTTATTTTTCCTTTTCCCTCTCCAGTTTTTATTTCCCTTTTCCTATCTTTGCAGTGGTTGTGTTTTTTTAAACGTTGCCTGTTCTATTTCACAACTTGACACCTGTTTTAGTAAGAATGTCTGCTTCCTGCTGCTGCCAGGACAGTCAGGGCACGAGGTACATTAGTCTAAGACTTCATAGCATGGTGTCTGCTGAGGTCATAGCCGAGGTCAGGAGGCCGCCAGAAGAGAGACATGCCAGAGACCAAAAAAAAAAAGGATCCTTTGGTTTTCATACAAAATAAAATAAAATAAACTGCATAAATTAGTCCTTACGGGGAAAACCACAGGCGTTCGAATGCCTCTGTTCTTCAGGTTCTGTGCACATCGGCTACCCGGCCTGAGCTGCATGTTAATGGTTAATGTCCACCTGGGTTAATGTCCAGAGGCTTGTTTTGGATACTGCAGTCCTGAGTGGGTTAATGTTCAGAGCAAAGACGTCAAGGTCCATAGTGGGTGCATTTAAGAGTTAATTTCGCTGTTATTGCAATCTGAAGAGTTTCTATTCTGTTGATTGTTGTGACGCTATGAGGCAAAGACAAGGGGCCCCATGTTACAGTTGGGCTTAGAGGGTGGAGGATGGACCCCGGTTGCTATGGTTACAAGACTGGTGTGAGCGATATGGTGTTAGGGATGGAGAAGAGCATCGCTAAGCAGAGGTTTGGGTGTCCAAAACACAGAACTGGGATCTTGGCATTGGCTCATCTGGGGGGAGGCTCAGGTGTGTTCGCCTCTGAACACTTTTCCTTTGTACATTGTCATCTGTCTCCAGGAGGTGGGCGGAGGTGGACAGTGGGTTCTGGAGAGGAGAGACAGGAGCGACTTTGTTTTGTATATTTGGATTATCTTATTGATGTCTTTCCTGGCACTCCTGAGGCACCAGATAGTTCCCTGGGCTGACACTGCCGTTCTTTGTTAAAACTTCACCATACCCTTCGCTGATCTTGCTATACCCTTAGAAATTTGGCAGCCGTTCAGCACGACACTTAACTACCAGGAGGAAGAAGGAAAGTGACGCCCCCTCCAGTTAGTATTGATCCTGCTCAGCTCTTTGCTCATGGGCCCCAGGTTATGTTTGGCATTCGTACTTCCAGGCTGGGGACAGGAGCCAGGTCTGGCAGAGGTTTCGCCAGGGGGTGGAAGGAGAGAGTGTGGGGAGAGAAGGTTGCTGTCTTATAGCTTGGCTTTCCTTTCTCCTTTGAGACAGTTACATGTACTCCGGGGTAGCCTCAAACTCAGTCTGTAGCTAAGGATAACCTTGATCCTCCTGCCTATACTTCCCAAATGTCTCAAATTTCAGACCCAACCACCACACCTAGTTTGTATAGTTCTGGGGATCAAGCCACGGCTTCGGGCATGCTGGGCAAGCACTCTACCCACTGAGCAGCACTCCCAGTGTTTCTAAGACACTCCCAGGTGACGCCTTGACTGACAGCTGAGCACACCGTGCGACAGGACACTGAAGCTTTGCCCCACTCACTTCCAAGTTGTGTTGCCCCGGGCCTGGGTTTCTGCATGGCTTTGAGTCTTGCTGGTGTTTTCCCCAACCTTGGCAAACCCTGGAGCCTTGTGAGGCTCTGCTCACTCTGTCTGGGATCTGGCTCAACCTTCTAAGTCTCTGACTTGCCTGGCTCAGAGTTCTAAGCCTGTTGTTGACATGAAAACAGCTCTCTCCTTCAAGGAATACAAGGTAATTTATTCTGAAGCGATATGAGAGACTGGCCTAGGAATATGGAGTCAGGCTGCCTCCAATACCTACTCCGGTGTGGTAATGCTTTCCTGTAGCATTTATAATTATATAAAAATCAAGATGTTTTTAAGGGACCTTGGGGGCAGCAGGTTACAGCAAAGTGGGAGGCCCTGTTTCAGGTCTCAGAAGCTGTGTTTTGATGACACTTAGAAGGGAGTGGTGCATTCACACATACCAAAAGTCACATGACAACTATAGGCTGTTAGGTTAGACTAATGGTTATAAAGGAAGCTAAAGAGAACCCAAGATAATTTAAATCTGAATTTGCAACATTCCAACTTTCAGTAATTGCAAGTTTAATCTGTCAGCCTTTGTAGAATCTTTAACTCTGTGTGTGTGTGTGTGTGTGTGTGTGTGTGTATGTGTATGTGTGTGAGTATGTAAGTATGTATGTATCTGCGTCTGTGTTTGTGTTTTCCCTGCAAACTTCAGTCCATACTGCTCTCTCTGCTTGGCACTCTGTGCAAGGCTGGCAATCTCCTTCCAGCTAAAAGTTCCCTTCTTAGAGCAGCCTTCCCACACCTCTCTAGCAAAAGGGGGTCCTTCTCTGCCCAACTGTCTCCCAGGCAACTTTACAGCACATACAACTGTCAGAGTTCATGTTACTCTTTCCCACACAGTGTAAGCTTTGTGGGGCAAGGGCCCCACCACTCCAGAGAACTGCTGCAGGAGGCCGGCAAGCATGATATCAGACTCTGGGGAAGAACTTAGTGGTGATGTACAATCATAGCATGGCCTCTGGATGTTACCGCTTGGCTGTAGAGGAAGAGTTCAGTATGGTGGTATGTCACGTTACCATATGTTAATTATGAGCTATAGAAAGAACCAAGGTGGATGGAATGCTTAGATGATGTCTTCATGCCAGTGAAACTTCCTCACTTAGACATCTGCACACAATAAGGGTGCTTTATTACATAAACCAGTTCCAGGGCCGAGAGTAGGAAGGGACAGAGCAGACCCTAAGTCCTCTTAGGGAGAGAAAAAAGGATTTGGTGCTTGGGAATCAGAGGCCAGTGGAGACACATCTTTGCTCTGAAAGGAGATGTGAATGGCCCTTTTCCTGTGTACATTTCTCCTGACCTCATATGTGTGTTTAAACATGGCTCCGTGCCTGGTGTAGTTCAATAAAGGCCCAGCCATCTGTACCAGTGACACAGGAGAGCCCAGAGCCAAAGATGAGGCTGTGCTCAGGTGCTCCAGGAAAGAGAAGCTGCTCCAAACCACAGGGTGTTTCCATGGTAGCCAGGTCATCTAGGACCTGAAGAGTCATTGAGAATAAGGCACAACATGCCCGTGTGGCTTTGGGTCTGGTGGCTTTGGGCCAGGGTTTGGATAATATCCTTTCTCTCAGTCAGTCACTCAAGAGAGTTGCAGGTTGAAAGGTTGTACCAGAAATGTCCCTGCTGCCACCAACTATAATAGTCATTTTGAACGAGAGATAACCTGTATCTGTGTGTGTACAGATCTGCTAAGGTTCAGTCTTAGGAAGTTTATTTGTTTTTGTTTTAAGACAGTGTAATGTTCTAGTTTTCTTTTGCTTGTCCCATTTTACTTTGAGACAGCAGCTCTTATGTACCCTATACTGTTCTGGAACTCACTGTGTATAGTGTAGGCTGGCCTGGAACTCATGATCTTCCTACTTCTGCCTCCCAAGAGCTGGTCCGACAGGCCTGGGGATGCCTAGCCCCTTCTGTTTGTTTGTTTTCCTTTTTCTTTCTTTGTTTAGATTTATTTATTTTTATGTGCACTGATGTGTTTTGCCGGCATGCATGTCTTTTGATGGTATCAGGTGCTCTAGAACTGGACTTAGAGACAGTTGTGAACTGCCACGTGGGTGCTGGGAATTGAACCTGGGTCCTCTGGAATTGCAGCCAGTGGTGCTCCTAGCCACTGAGCCATCTCTCTAGCCCCCCACTCCCTTTTAAACAACTCTACTAGATGGTCTTTAGAAGGTGTCCCTCATTTGTAACATAGCCCATTTGGTACTTTTGCCCAGAAGATTGAGACAGCTGGAGACGTGATTGGTTGTGATTTGGAGTCAGGAGGTGGGTCAGGGACATAGGGAGCCTGCACCCCAGGAGCACCTCCCAGTGGCTCTGTTTCATAGTTGCTTTGCCACATTTGCCCATGTGCTCTTTCTCTGATGAGGACTTGGGTGGATGTAGGACCCCTAGTTGGTTCTCTGGGACCCCTCAAAAAGCTCAGTCCTCAGAAAGGCGGGGGGGGGGGGGTGGGTGAGCATAGGATTCTATTGCAGTAGGCTTCTTGGAGTAGGTTCCTGTAAGTGACTTGTCCACTGGGCACATTGTTGATTTTTCTCCAATGATGCAGGCTTGATGATCCCAGGGCCTGGTCCCTCTCTTACAGCATGCATACCTTGTGACATAGCGGTCCTTGGTGGGGAGAAATGCCACAGTAGAACTATAGTTCTTGTGCCTAAGGCAGAGATAAACATTCTGGCTGGAGGGGCCTAAAGGACAGGGAGTTGTTCTGGGGACTTGGGTTTCCATCATGGGTGTATGTAAATGGGCATGAGGAAGCCTGGCCTTGGCATCGGCTGTCTTCCTCAGTCACTGCTCCAGGTCTTATTTTTGAGACAGGCTCTCACCGGGTGTGGAGCTCACTGAATTGTACGTTGACTGGCCAGTGTGTCTTTGTCTTTCCAGCACTGGAATTTCAGGTGGTTACCTGGCTTTTTGTTGTTAAAGGACACTGGAGATCTGAACTCAGGTCCTCATGATTTTATAGGCATTTATCCACTGAGCCTTCTCCCTGGCCTGTTATGGAAAACATAAGGATAAAAACTGTGTGTGTGTGTGTGTGTGTGTGTGTGTGTGTGTTACGAACACATGAGTATGCAGGTGTAGTTATGTGTGTGTAGTGCAGAGGAGAATGTCAAGTGTCCTCTGTTCTGTCCTTGACCTATGAAACAGAGGCTCACTGTTTCAGCTAGGCTGGTAGACCAGTAAACGCCCAGAAGCTGCCCCGGTACCTCCCCCCATCCCGTGCTATGTTTATAGGAACATGCAGCCATGCCCCACTTTTTGCTTTTGACTGGGGATTCAAACTCAGATCCTCATACACACTGAGCTTCTCCCAGCTGGGAACTCAGATCTGTGTGCGTTGAAAAGGACTCGTCCCCTCACCCATTCACTTATTCACTCAGTGCCTCCTAGCCACTGGGCAGGAATGTGGCAAGGAGCAAGGTGTGGCCGTGTGACATTTCTCACTAAGCTTTGCCGGATGAGATGGGCACAGGGGTGTAGAGTGGGATGCAGGGATGTGTTGGTCTATGGCCCTCCAGTGAAGCTCAGGATAATTAAACCAGACACACTGTGGGAGGCCGGAACATGGAACGACTCAAGAACTGGCTCAGTGAAGCTGGAACTTTGGGAGTCCCAAGGCTGCTCCTTACTGGAGTGCGAGACCTGGGAGGAAATGACCAATCCACCAGAAGATGTGAAAAGAGTGTCCCATGCTGATGCCACAGGGTCTGGCCTGAGTGACAGGACGGAGGGACCCTGCCTCCTATCTGGCATGTCGGGACAATGAACACGTCAGAAAGTGGTTTTGGGGGACAGAAATGTCCTGTCAGAGGAGCCTGTGCAGAGCTCCAGGGAGCTGAGTGCCAGTGCCTGACAAACGCTGGAAGCTGCTCCAGTGGGTGAGCCCTGGGGAGGGATGGGGCTTTTCCCAGGAAGTACAGCCAGTGAAAGCCTTGGGTTAGGGATGCAGCTGAGTTGAGAGTGCTTGCCTGGCATGCATGAAGCCCTGGGGTTCACCCTCTGCACCTCATGACCCGTGATGGTGCACACCTGTAATCCTAGCACTCATGAGGTAGAGGCAGGGGAACCAAGGTCCGTCTTAGCCATGGAGTGAGTTCCAGGCTATCCTGGGCTACACAACACCCAGATGAAGGAAGGAAGGGATGAAGGAAAGAAGAGAGAGAGAGAGCAAGGGAAGAAGGGAGGGAAGGGAAGGAAAGAGGAATAAAGAAATGTCATAAATCTAGGCCCGGCCACATAGTGTAGACAGGCACTTCTACTAGTTATCTGTAGGATGCCCCCTCCCTGTGGCTCTGTGCTTGGTGGCAGTGCACAGGCAGGCACAGTGCAGGGATGTCCTGTGTTAGAAGAGCTTCTCCATGCTGAGCTAACCGGTGCTAACTTGGGACAAGACGGAAATCTGAAAAGATTCCACGTGATTTTAGGAAGACTTTTTTTTCTTGGGTGATTTTGTTTGAGTGTAGGTTAAGGTAGAGGCATGTCAGGATTGGTCAGTAGGTTTGATTTTGTGCCTACCCTGACCAGTTGGCCACAACTGTGTGTGTGTGTGTATGTGTGTGTGTGTGTGTGTGTGTGTGTGTGTGTGTGTGTGTGTGTGTGTGTGTTATTAAGGAAGCTTCAGAAGCCAGATCTGGGCTTGGAGATTCAGGGTGCTTCTTTACCCATTGGTTCTCCACATAGTGGAGGCAAAGATAGTAGGAGGGGTCTCTGCCTTAAGACCTTGGCTGCACCTAGGGAACATCGGCAATGTTTATTATATCTCATCTGTGGACATAGCATTGTACTTTAGATTCATCACCCTCTGCTTTCTTAATTAGTTAATCAATTATTTTTGGGATGTTAATGTTGTGTGGTCAAAAGTGGGGTTTTTTTCCTCATAAGTATTTAAGAGCATGAGCACCAACAGTGTTCTGTGGCCATAAGTACAATACCGGTTCTTGTTGCTTCCGGATTCTAGTTCTTTCATTTAGCACGGCTCGGATTTCTCACTTTTCATAATGAAGTCTTTCTTGCTATCCTGACTTTACAGATAAGAAAACACTCAGCAGCCCAGTCGGTGGTTGTACACACCTTTAATCCCAGCACTCAGGAGACAGAGGTAGGTGAATCTCTGAGTTCAAGGCCAGCCTGGTCTACAGAGTGAGTTCCAGGACAGCCAGGGCTACACAGAGAAACCCTGTCTTGAAAAACAAAACAAAATAAAACAAAACAAAACAACAACAAAAATCAAAACAAACAAAGCAAACACCCAGGGAGGTAACTAATGCATCCAGTTGGGATTTGACTACAGTCCCTGAGTTAGAAATGGGGTCCCATCCCTTTGTGCATTGTTCGCTCTTCTAGTTGTGCCTTTGGGGTTTTTGTTTGTTTGTTTGTTTGCTTGCTTGCTTGTTTTTAAGTGTGTGTGTATGCTTTTGTGGACGTGCCTAGAGACCAGAAGAGAATGTCAGATCTCCTTAAACTGGCGTTATAGATGATGGTGAGCCAGCATGTGGGTCCTGAGACCCTAACTCTGTTCATCTGGAAGAGTGACCGGTGCTCCTAATGCCTGGGACATCCCTCCAGCTCACCCATCTGTTTTTCGTTTTGTTTTTGTTTTGTTTTGTTTCTTTGTTGCTGTTCTTTGAAACTTGGTATCACATAGACCAGGCTGGCCTCAAACTTGCTTGGTAGCCAAGGATGGGCTTCAGCTTTTGGTTCTCTTGCCTCCAGCCATCAGTGCTGGAATGACAGGCAGGCATTACCCTCTCGGGGTTTATGTGGCACTGGGGACCCAACCCAACCCAGGGTTAGGAGCTAAGCTACACCCCTAGCTCACATCCGTCCTTTCTGCATCTGGGCTGTATTTTTGGGACTTTTAGGAACCATCTCAAGGGTCAGGACATGAATGTAACTCAAGCACTCTTTTGAGCACGAGCTGCATATTTTTCCGGAGCTTGAATACATGAGGCCCTGCTGCATCGGTTACTAGATGTGGGCGTGTACTGGAAGCATAGGGGACAGCACGTGACCTTTGATAGTCTCTCCTCAGGTCAGACTTTTTTTTTGGTAAAATTTATTTTGTTTTTTGTATATTGGTGTTTTCCTGCATGTATGCCTATGTACCACATACATACAGTGCCCTAGAGGCCAGAAGAGACCACTAGGTCTCTGAAACCAGAGTTATAGATGGCCGTGAGCTGCCACGTATGTTCTGGGAACTGAACTTGGTTCCTTTAGAAGAGCAACGAGTGCTCTTAACCACTGAGCCATCTCTCCAGCACATAGTCACTACATTTTAAAATTCTGTTTGGAAACATTAAAACGCCGTAAATAGAGAGGTGACCTGTGTGCTACCAAGATGGAGAAGTGGGTCAACCAGACCCATCCTTATAAAGGGTGAAGTGGGTGTCTGGAGGGTAGGGGGGCACATAAACGTAGCGCAATGCGTATGTTATATAGGTTAGTCCGAGTGACCCTGGTCCTGAGACCCCAGTTGAGTTGCTATGGCTACAGTACTGTTAGAAGGACTCTTCTCATCACCTCTTGCTTCTTTTGTGCCGTTCCTTTCGGACGAGGTTGGTCTGACAGAGAGCTGTAGCACTCAGTGCTAAGGATGCAGTCATTCCTACCCCAAGGACAGAAGAATTGGGGCTCAAGAGATGGCTCAGGCATTAAGAGCTGCTCTTGTAGAGGCCCCAAGTTCTGTCCCTGGCACCCACATCAGGCAGCCCACAACTAACTGCCTATGACCCCAGCTTCAGCAGATCTGAGGCCCCCTAGACTCCACAAGCCCCTGCCCTCAGGTGTACAGACACACAGACACACAGACACACAGACACACATATACTCAAAATCGAAAAACAATAAAAAATGTTTTAAAAACCAGAGAATTTCACTGTCAAGGTTACATAAGACCCACGCTCCCTTGAGTTCTGCTCAGCTTTTTAAATCCCACCTTCATTTTCCTGATGGTGTCCCCAGGCTTCCCTGAGTGCCAGGAGGCTGCCTGCCAATCATGAAAACCTTGTCAGTTTCCTGTCTTTGTACTGTGGAAAGCACCCAGGGAACGTATAATGCTTTGCTTAAGAAGGGCTGTAGTTTTTCTTTCTTAAGAACAATTTGGGGATATGTTGACATTTTGTTCATCTTAGGCTTCCAGTGTCTCACTTTTTTATTTTTCAGTGTGTGTATGTGTGTGTGTGTTTGTGTGTGTGTGTATGTTTGTGTGTCTGTGTGTATGTTTGTGTGTCTGTGTGTGCGTTTGTTGGTCCAGGGTGTGTGTGTGTGTGTGTCTCTCTGTGTGTTTGTTTGTGTGTGTGTGTGTCTGTGTGTGTGTGTGTGTGTGTGTGTGTGTGTGTGTGTTGTGTGTGTGTTCATGGGCCAGAGACAACTTTGCGATTCCTCAGGTGTTACCTACCTGTTTTTCAACTCTAGGATCTTTCACTATCTTGAGATTCACCAATTCTGACTATCAAACTCCAGGGATCTACTTGCCTCTGTGTCCCCAGCCCTCCTCCTCCTCTTCTTCCTCTTCCTCCTCCTCCTCCTCTTCTTTTCCTCTTCTTCCTCCTCTTCCTCTTCTTCCTCCTCCTCCTCCTCCTCCTCTTCCTCCTCCTCAGATTTTTTTTTTTTTTTTTTTTTTTTTCCTCAGATTTTTTTTAAATGTAGGTTCTGAGGGTTGAATCCAGGTCCTCATGTGTGGCCGGCCCTTTACTGATTGCGCAAGCTCTCAGCCACCCTTTCAGTGGAGATTCTGGTGTGGACATCCCCCCCCCCCCCCACCCCCCCCACAAAATCCTGCCTTCCCACAGTCCTTCAGGCAGGCCCTTTAGGAGTAAACGTTTTGTCATTGGAAGTGTGAACTTGTTCCTGATTAGCCTGGCAGCAGCTTCCCTCTGACAGCAGCCAGAGCATCACATTCAAGGGAAATCACTTTTTGGTCCATGGCTCTCTTTTTATGTCCTAGACTCCCTTAAATGTGCACTAAGGCTCCTTGGCTTTCCACCTCCCTCTTAGTTGCTAGTTTAAATAACTCGTATGGCAGCGTGGAATCATCCACACAAGGCAAACAGAGTCCCCTGAACATCATGCCTGGTACCATGCCGCGTGCTTGGGCATCGTCATCCTGAGAAAGGAAGCCAAGATAAGGTTTATGATGGTCTGGCTGCTTTTTCTCGGGAGCCAGGATGCCCTCTGCTGTGCCTGGCAAGGGCACAGGGAGTTAGAGTGGAGAGGCGGGGACACATGCACCAGCCTTACGTGACTATTCGTGCTTGCTGATCATGTGTGATGGCTCAGAGAGAGGACACGTCTCCATCTGGCATGAGTCTTGAGCTCTGCCAAGAGTTGAGTCTTTGTTCCTGCATACATACCCATAGATCTCACTAACTAAGGCTATTATCATCGCTTAAGCAGCCTTTTCAGAAAGACTCATTTCCACTCCGAAACGCCACTTTTATTTGCCAAAGTGCTACAATGTTGCATCCTGGCAGTTGATCAGCGTTTACTGCCAAATTATGTAAACCCTTTGTGGGGCTGCCTGATGGGGCAAATGTGTCTGGGATGTGTGTGAGGATCTTACACCAGGCCTGGTGCCCGGAAGTAGACAACAGCTGTCCTTAGACGCATTCATTCATTCAGTCATTCATTCATTCAGTGTTTATACTTGGGTAGGAAATCTATGTTTGCTTAATGCGCCCAGCTGAGAAATACCATTTCGAGAAAATATCGGGTTGGGGTTTGTTGGGAAGGAAATGTGAACTGTGAATGGTTCATGAAATTCAGATATGCGAATCACTTTACCAACCTGGAGCTGGAGTGGGAATAAACCATGGTGGCCATATTCAAAGACTGAAGTGTAATTAGCATTGATCATAGTAACTATGGCAATGACTCTTAAAACCCAACTGAGCTTCTCATTAGAAAATATCAGAATTTTTTTTCATTGGAGTCAGCATGAGCGTAAGAGGAGATTATTGGTGAATAAAAAGAAGCCCAGTGGATGAGTTCATTTGTAGAGGGTCTTAAGAAAAAGCCACAGGGATGAGGTCTCTTCAGTGGTAGAGTGTTTGCTTAGCACCTGGAAGACCCTGGGTTTGGTCCCCAGCGCTACCCACAGAAGATTTGTAAAGGATTTTTAAAAACAGTGGGAGAATCCCATGATGCTGCTGCAAAACGGGGTCAAGATGTGGCTGGTGAGTTTGGTACTGTTCACCACGCATTGTTCATGGCTCTAAGTAAGATCGCCAGTGTTTAGAATAGAGCCCTCCTGCCCACCTGCTCTGTTTTAAGACACGAGCAGCCCTTCCTGTAAGCTGGCCTAATTCAAACCATTGGGACACACACACACACACACACACACATACACACACACACACACACACACACACACACACACACACACACACTTAAAAGGGGGACTGGCTGAGAGGAGGATGAGTATTGGTTCTAGTGGCAGGGAGAGGGCAAGAAGTGTGACCATAGGGAAAACAAACATGTATGAGAATGCCATAAGGAAGCCCACTATGTGTAATTATACATGCTACTAATTTTGAAGCAGTCAATTATCACCAAAATTATCAAGCCAAGGCAGGCAAGATGGCTCAGTAGATACTTACTTGTTGTCGAGCCTGATGAACTGAGTGTGAACCGGCAACCTAAGTAGTGTAAGGAAGGAATACGTTTTTCTCTGATTTCCATATGTGTGTCATGGCATGTGCCCGTGCGCTCACACACACATAAACGTAAACACACTAGACATATTAAACGAATGTAATAAAGATGATCAAGTTCAAAGGTTTATCTCCTTTCCTCAGCTCTCCTGATAGTCAAGGGATCAACACGTTGAGACCCACAACGTCTAGAGAATGCGGGTGGAGATGTTAGATATGGTGCCAAGGCCAACGGAAGGGCAGGCCTTGCACTGGCAGAATGAAATCCCCCATGCCTGCAGCATGCTGACGGCTGGCTGTGAAATGCAGCCCTCGATCAGAGAGAGATGCAGGCGAGAAGGGTCAGCATCTAGGGAATCACTTAAGGACTTGGAGATTTGGAGTGTTCTCAACACCCTGAAGAGAGGGCCGGCTCTTCCCTGCACCCCTCCCTAATTCCAGGAGCACTAGGGGAAAGAAATGGACCGGGAACAAGTGGTGCATGGAGTGAGAGGGACCCATGGCCGCTGGGGCTTCTGCCTCGTCATACGACACCAGTAGCCCAGCATGAAGCCCAGCAGTGGAACAACAGCAAACGGTTTTTTTTTTTTTTGGTTCTTTTTTTCGGAGCTGGGGACCAAACCCAGGGCCTTGCGCTTCCTAGGTAAGCGCTCTACCACTGAGCTAAATCCCCAGCCCCAACAGCAAACGGTTTTAAGGACTTTAGTTCCCAATCTTCCCTTGTGGCTAGGGTAGCCAGCAAGTGGGCTTTTCCCAGGAGGAAGCCATGTTTATAGGTTTGTACCCATTGTGAGTGTGGTACCCACAGAGTCCAGAAGGAGGGTATTGGGCCTGCACCAGCTAGAGTTACAGGTGGTCATGAGCCTCCCGATGTGGTTGCTCAGTCCTCTGTAAGAGAAGTACATGTTCTTCGTCACTGGGACATCTCTCTAATCCCATGTGTAAAGAAACAACTAAAGACATGGACTGACCCATGGCTCCATCTGCCTATGTAGCAGAGGATGGCCTTTTTGGCCACCAATGGGAGGAGAAGCTCTTGGTTCTGCCAAAGCTGGATCCCCCAGTGTAGGGGAATATCAGGGCATGGAGGTGAGAAAGGGAGGGTGGTTGGGGAGGAGGAATACCCTTATGGAAGAAGGGGAAGGGGGATGGGATAGGGGGGCTTACGGACAGGAAACCGGGAAGGGGAATAACATTTGAAATGTAAATAAAAATACCCAATAAAATAAAAAAAAACCAACTAAAATATTTGTGTATATTTTAGTAGCAAGAGCTGGGATTGGAAGGAAGCACAGACACAGTTGGATAGGGTGGGCGGCTGGATAGCCCAGGGGGTAAGGTGCTTGCTGTCAATCCTGGTGACCTGGGGTCTAAGTAGTAGAAGGTGAGAACTCACTTCCGCATGTCTTCTGGTCACGTGCTTACTGTGGCACACATGCATCTGCACACATGTGCACACAAATGCATACACAAGATAAATAAGCGTAGAAGATGTTTAAAGCCAGATGTTCATTAGAAAGGCCTGAAGGCATTTTGAGAGGAGAATTGGCAGAGGAAGGGAAGACTGAAGATGAGCCTCAGATTTTCTTAGCTTTTAACTATTTTCATGGAAAAGTACCTTGCCCTTAATTGCTGGCAACCAGAACGCCCTCTTGGTTAAAGATAAATAGGACAAAGTGTGAGGAAACCTACTAAGGGAAAAAATGACCAGAATGGCTGGAAACCAGAGCCTGAGTTCTGCCAGAGGTGAGGTCATTACACCAGAGCCTGCCCTCAGGCCAGGACTGCAGCCAGTGCTGGCAAGCCAGCAGTCACACGGGCTCAAGGACATCCAGAAAGGAGTGCAGGGCAGGGCAGTGCTCAGCCGTGGATTCTGAAGTCACTAAAGAGTGTCCAGTTGGCTTTGAACCCTGACATTTCCCCCTTATAATTACCCCAGACTTTGCCTAAACAGATGTGATTCTAATGTAATGTCCTCTCTCCTGCCAGCTGGGACAGTGAACCATGGAGCTGTATTTTGGTGAATACCAACACGTGCAGCAGGAATACGGTGTCCACCTGAGACTTGCCAGTGATGGCACTCCAAAGCCAAGGAATTCCCAGCCCTCAAAGGCAGGCTCCTATGGTGTCAGTATCAGAGTCCAGGGAATTGATGGCCACCCTTACATAGTCCTGAATAACACTGAACGGTGTCTAGCAGGCATACCTTTCCCAGAAAACAGGCCATCGTTTCCATCTCCGATGATAAATAACTTGTCCCTACATCCAAGCAATGGAACCGTGTTGAAGGAGAACACGCCAGAGGAACTGCAGCTTCCAGAAAACCCATACCTGCAAACCAGCCCGGTAAGCGGCCAGAAGCAGTTCTCCTTCCATGAGGGCAGGAATGGAGTTCTAGAACGCAAAGACGGGCCCACAAAACTACCCCACGTGCTCAACTTCCAGAGGCACCCTGAGCTTCTGCAGCCCTACGACCCAGAAAAGAATGAGGTGAACTCAAAGAAGCATCACCCACCGGAGAGTCCCTGGCTGAGAAACACAACAGCGGAAGGGACCAACTGTAAGACGTCCCGGAACTGCTTTCCCAAACCCTGCGGTTCCCAGCCCAACAGCCCTACTCCAGAAGACTTAGCCAAGACCAACATGACAGCTATCCGTCTCTGCAGCTCCGTGGTCATAGAAGACCCCCAAAAGCAGACCTCAGTGTGTGTGAATGTTCAGAGGTGTGCCAAGGAAGGGGTGGGAGAGGAGACCCTTTCCCCTCGACGGAAATCCCCAACAGCCCCCAGCCCACAGGCCTACTCCGAAACCAAGAAAAGCAGGCCAGATGTACTACCCTTTAGACGACAAGATTCTGCAGGACCCATCCTGGATGGAGCTCGGTCACGAAGGTCCTCTTCGTCATCCACGACTCCCACTTCAGCCACTTCCTTGTACAAATTTTTACTTGATGATCAGGAATGCGCCATCCATGCTGACAGTGTCAACCGCCATGAAAACCGAAGGTATATTCCCTTCTTGCCAGGAACTGGGCGGGACATCGACACCTGCTCAATTCCTGGTGTGGACCAGTTAATTGAAAAGTTTGACCAAAAGCCTGGCCTTCAGAGAAGAGGAAGGTCTGGGAGGAGAAACAGGATCAATGCAGACGACAGGAAAAGATCCCGAAGTGTAGATAGTGCCTTTCCATTTGGTCTCCAGGGAAATACAGAATACCTCACAGAGTTCAGCAGGAATCTGGGCAAGTCTAGTGAACACCTCCTTCGGCCATCCCAGGTCTTCCCGCAGAGGTCAGTGGCCCAGGAGCACCGTGGGAAGCACAGTCCCATTGCCACCCTTGCAAAGCTGCAAGGTGCCCACCCCAAGCCTCCCCTGCAGAACAAAGACGGGAAAGTTCTGAACAAAGGAAGTCAGGAAAGCATAGGGGCAGGTGCCCCCTCCCTTCCAGCACAGAATAAAAAAGAGGAAGAAATCAAAATAGCCACCGCCACGTTGATGTTACAGAACCGGGCTGTGGCTGCCACATCTGATTCTGGTGCCAAGAAAATTTCAGTGAAGACATTTCCTTCCGACTCGAGTACTCAGGTAACAGTGGTGTTTTTTCCTTTTCAGAGTGGCCTAAGCATTGTGCCCTGGGAAGGAGAGTCCTAAATCTCGAATCCGTAGCAGTACATTTGATGATTTTGTGTGTGTGAGTGCACATTTGCCTATATGTACACATACATAGGTGTGCAGGCACATATGCGTGTGGAGGGCATGGGCTAGCATCTTCCTTTATTGTACTCCACTTGATTTTTTGAGATGGGATCTCTCGCTGAGTCTGGCATTCACTGATGCAGTCACACTTGTCTCCACCTACCCAGTGCTGAGGCGTCAGTCATATCCAGTGCCTGGCTTTTACATGTCAGCTGGGGATCGAACTCGGACTCTCACGCTTTCAGGGCAAGTGCTTTACCAACTGAGCCATCTCCACAGCCCTTGCACATTTTATTATTATTATTATTATTATTATTATTATTATTATTATTATTATTACTACTACTACTACTACTATTATTATTATTATTTTATCAGATTATGTCCCACTGCCAACTGTATGTTTTCTAGGTTATTCTGAGTGCTGATGGGCTCACTTTCTGCACCCGTCCCTGTTGAACAGTACAGAGAGAGCCATTTCTCTCTAAGGGTGTGACATCTAGGTGTATATAGAGTGAGTTTTAACACCTAGGTTCTGAGGCTAGGTTTGTGTCCGTATAAGTGACTGGCTTGGTTTCCAGTCTGAAAAATTAGGCTAATCCTAATTTAGGTCAATTACACAGTAGGTTCTAAGTGGTACATTGGTTGTTTTGATAGCAGTAAAAACCATAATAACAGTAATAAAACAATGATAAGGCTGGTGGCTTCCAGGCGTTATGATGTTGTAGCATGGCGCCAGCTGTGTGAAGGCATTGCTACTGACCTTCCAGGGGATGGGGAGTCCCTCACCCGAGGGTTCAAAGCTGCGGGGCTGAGGAGGCTGACCTTAAGAAATTGGTTTTGGGAAGGAGTGGGCTAAAAGCCTCTGCTTCCAGGTTGTTGCCATCTTCCTGGGAGCATCACCCTCCTGGTCTAATAACAACTTTATTATGTTGCAGGCCACGCCAGATCTCTTAAAGGGCCAGCAGGAGCTCACACAACAAACCAACGAGGAGACCGCCAAGCAGATCCTTTACAATTACCTCAGAGAAGGGTGGGTGGCTTTCCTTAAAGAGCAAGGTCATCGCTGCTTCTAGCGGGGCCCTTGGCTCATATTTGAGGCTCTATAGTTAACTTTTATTTCCTGAGCCATTTGAGGGCTCCGTCTCTATGGATGCAGTTTCAAACTCGGTGTAGGGGGCAGGGAAGGTGTTCTTTGTAAGACAATTACAAAAATATAGAGACGTATTTGTGTATGTGTGTGCCCCCGTTATGTATGAATATGTGTGCACATGTGTGTGCAGGAACATTTGACATACGTGTCCGTGGGAGGGTCAGAGGGCAAAGTCAGGAATCCTCTGTCGCCCTCACCTTGGTTCTTTTGAGACAAGATCTCCCACTGAACCTGGAACTCCAACTTTCGGCTAGCCTGGGCCAGCAAGGCCCTGGGATCTACCCGTCTCTGCCTCCAAACACTGGGGCAGCTTTTATGCGTGTGCTGGGATCCAAACTCAGGGGTACACTCACTGACTCATGCCCTTTGCCTGAGATTAGTGTTTTAAATGGTGCCTTTATTGCATCAAAACAAGTCCGGAGATGGGGAGACCTACCAGTCAGTCAGTCAGTCAGTCAGTCAGTCAGTCAGTCAGTGTTGAGCTGGCTCAGCCCCACCTTGAGGTCTTTCATGCCACATAAGTCTCCATCCTCCCTAACTGGAAGTTACAACTGGAAGCTCATCCTTTTCTCCTCGAGGGAGGCCTGGTCCGAGCCTGGACTTCAGGATTGTTAAGCACGTCAAGCATCCGAGAGCAGTGTTTGTCCTGCTTATCTTGGGAGACTCGGTCCCAGGCACTTGGGTTCTCTGCCCAACCAGGCAGACAGAAGCTCTGTAGTGAGGGGGATGAAGATCCCGGCCATGAGATGGGCAGCTGTCAACACTGGCTGCTTGTCTGTCTTCTGTGATTTATGCGTGACTTGTCAGCATGACAGAGCTGACAGAGTGGGTTCGAAATACAGTCCTTTTCCTTCCCTTCCCTTCCCTCTCTCCCTCTCCGCCTCCTCTCGTTCCTCCTTTCCTCCCCCCTTCCCCCTCCTCTGGGCTTCTTCATCCTTTTCTCCCACCTTTCTCCTCTCTTTCTCTTCCTTCTCATTTGATTTGTTGAGAGACAGGTGACGGAAGTTAGCAGCAGGTGCCTGTTTAAGGACTTTTATTTTAAATCTCTTAATTGCCAGGGGTGAGGTAAACCGGTCTGATTCACTGTGGAAGTGCAGACAAAGGGCTGCTGTTGGGCAGTCTGGCATTTGGGGTGTCTTTTCCCTAAACATAGGCTAAGCAAGTTAAAGATGCTCGAGCGTCTGTGTAATTCCTGTGAGCATCGAGTCAAGCTTACTGTGTTTTCCTGGGGCTTCACTGTGATTGGGCATCGGGCGTGCTCAGATATTTGGACGTGAACATTGAGTGGTGATACCCTTCCCTCCTGCCCATCAAACACTGGCTTTGTCTGAAGCCTCAGTTTACTCAGGCCGCTTGCAGGGGCTTGTGATGCGAGTGTGCAAGCATTTGGGATATTTCGAGGCTGGCTCACTTAGTGTCCTCTCTGCTGCCATTCCACAGAGGCACAGACAACGAGGATGCCACCAAAAGGAAGGTGAACCTGGTCTTTGAGAAAATCCAGACTTTGAAGTCCAGAGCAGCAGGGAGTGCCCAGGGAAACAATCAAGTAAGTCGTAGTGTTTGTATTTTGCAGAGCGTGTTGAACGCGAAATGTGGAGAGGGACTGTTTCCTTCCTCTGTCTGTTGGTGCAGTAAGTGGGATTCCCTCTCAAGCAGCAATCCATGCCTCAGATGAACAGCCAGGCTTTAAACACAGGTCAAATGTCCTAATCCAAAATACCCTGAGCCCCCAAACTTGAGTGTTGATACGGTAGGTGGGGAGAGGTCAACACTGGCCACAGGCAGAAACATGAACACAAACTTCTTTTCAGGCAGAAAGCTATTAAAACAATTAAATCACCTCTGGGCTCCGTGTGTTAGAAATTTTTGTGATTTAAATAAATTTTACATTTCTGCTTGTCTTCATAAATGATCTTATATGCATGTGGATATTCCAATCCCCAAATAGTAATCCCAAGTCTGAAATACTTCTAAAGCCAGTCATCCTGGCTACCTGCTGTAGAAACAGAATATTTTTATGTATCAGCTACTCTCTTCTCTAGCACTCAGCATGCCTGTGCCTATGTTGTAAGGGTGGTGGTGTCTGTGTGTGTATGCATATGTATATATATATACCACCGTAATTCTGACCTGAGAGCATACAGTTTGCTCATACACAGCTTTCAGGAGATGTATCTAATTTTTCTTTTCATTAAAAAAATATTTTTTGGCAATTTTATATATGTATATGAATATATTCTAATATTAGTATAATATAATATATTTATATGTATATAATTTTAGGTTTTTTCATACCTAATCCTCCTCTCTGATAGCTATGATTTGCCTCAAACTCACAGGGATCTGTCTGCCTGAGCCTCCAGAGTGCCGCTGAGATTGGCTTTCTCCTATCTCTTAATATCAATTTAATATATTTTGATAAAGCATTCAAATTTAAATCCCATCTACTATCCTTGCCTTTTATTTACTTGCGTGTTCTGGGGAGGACATAGCCTTTAGACTTGATATTAAGATTGTGTCATTATGGATTACAGACTTGGGACAGTCAGCCGGAACTGGGGAAGTCAGTGTATCCCTTCTGTAAACACGATGTCTAAGGTCAAAGCGTTCTTTGTGAGAAGGCAGGAAGGCAGGTACTCTGGGTTGAAACAGTGGCACGGACAATATTAAGCCTTGTGAGTTTGCCATGTTTATGTTTCTTGAGGTAATTTTATGTAGTTGCTACACAAACCAGTCTGTGGGAAGAGCAAGATAGGACACTCCATGCTGGGCCACTGTGAAAGGCATTTTTATTTTCTTCTGAGACAGTCTCATTACTAAAGCTGGCCTAGAACTTGGGATTCTCTTGCCCCCAGCTCAGGAGGGCTGGGATTGCAGGTGGGTACTGCCACATCCATTTATATGGTGCTGGGGTTGGAACCCTGGGCTTCATGTATGCCTGGCAAGGACTCTACCGACGGAATTGTATCCCCAGGCTCCATGAGTGGATTTCAGACAGACACCATGCTATTACATTACAAAATTCATTCCCTTCGTTGCTTCTAGTGAGAAGATTAGTTAAGAAACCCTGCTGGCTTGAGGAAGAGAGGGGGGTGGGATCTCTGGCACTACTCCGAGTCTGACTTTAACTGCTAGAGTCTCTGTCCCTCCCCTCCCACCCCCCTTCTTATGTTCTGAATCTGATTCTTTGCTGGCTACATTTTGGAGTTTTATCTTTTGGGAGGGGGATGCTGAGCGTTAGAATGTTTTCTTTTCGGACTGAAACTATCTTGGAACCAGCATAGCTGATAGGGATTTTGCTTTTGTTTTTCTTTCCTTTGTTTCTTCTTCCCATCTTCCCTGTTTGCCTCTCCTTTCCTTCCTTCCTTCCCTCAGTATGTGATTCTCCCACTGCACTGATTTAGATTCTAAATTGGAGCGGTGCCATTCCACTGGAACTTGCCACTCCTGTGATTTTGCTGCAGGGCTCTCCTGTCCCCGCAGGTCCCTGCAGTTGGTGAGCAGGGCCTCTTCCAGGCTTTTGATACGCAACCCACACCTGGATCAGCAGCTCTGAGCCAAGACTCTGCTCCTGCTTTTATCTCTTCGCCTTGCCACTTAGCTGTAGGATTTTAGCCAATTCCCCTTGAGAGCTTCGTCCTGTTATCACTTCCACGGTAGAAAAGAAACAAGAGCTCCTGAGATTCACACCTAGATCAGACATGATGCCTCCAGGCTGACTATTTAATCTGGCCCCTCTTCTCGATGGAAAGGTAGGGATTAGATCGGGAAAGCCAGTTCGGCCCACATGCATATATTTGCATTTGCTGACAGATCTGTGCTGAAGGTGGGGGGTGAAAGTCCGCTCAGCAGTCCTGGAGCATTAGCCCCTCTCCCCCAACCAGTCAAGGGAGGGTCCCGCTGGCTGCAGACACAGGATCCCGAACTTCACCCAACAGGTGTTTCTTCAACGAATACCTTTCTGTTTGTTTATTGGGATCAGACTTAGAGTAAAATGCTCGAGTCATAACTGTGTAGTTTGCTGGGTTTTGGTTTTTTTTTTTGGAGCTGGGGGCCGAACCCACGGCCTTGTGCTTGCTAGGCAAGCGCTCTACCACTGAGCTAAATCCCCAACCCCAAGTTTGCTGGGTTTTTAACACAGATTTGCATCTGTGCAATTCCTACTCCAATCACAGGCCTGGTGCTCCTCACCCAGGAGTTAACCTGTGTGCACCTTCCCTGTCAAGCAAGTCCTCTTTCTAGAGGTAATCCATTGTGACACAGATAGCCTACATTAGTTTTCCTTAAACTTCATATCAATAGGTTACCTAATTACTGTCTATACGGCTTTATTTCTTCAGTGAAGTTCACTGTTACACTTATCAGTAAGTAGTTTGTATTACACACTTTGTGTGTGTGTGTGTGTGTGTGTGTGTGTGTGTGTGTGTGTGTGTGTGTGTGTGTGTGTACCTAGTGTATTTCTAGCTTGGGACTCAGCAATAAACCTACAGTGGACATTGGGCACTATTGTACGTATACTCAGTGTAATGGGCACTCACCCACACTGTCTCTTTGGTATATAAGCAGAGGTGAACTTCCAGCTCACAGAGTAGGGAGGACTGTTGCTGTGTATACTGCGAATGGCTTCAGGAAGGGTGGAACAGTTAACACTCCCACAGTGGTGCACGCAAGGCCTGGGTGTTAGACCCTGACCGTCACTCTGTGTTCCGTTCAGGGATCCTGTGACTGTACGTTCCATACAGATTGGAGCACTCTATCTTTAGCATAAGCTCTAAAATCTGGTAATGTCTGTCCCCTGACTTTATATGTTTCTTCTTTTCCTCAAGTTGTCTATTCTAAGTCTCTCACCTTTCCATACAAACGCTAGATTTTTCCAGAAGTGGGGGTGGGGTAGGCAGAGCTGGGGACATGGCTCAAGGGTAAATAGTGGGCTTTTATAGAGGACCTAAGCTTGGTTCTTAGCATCTACATCACTACACTGCAACTCTAGCTCCGGAGGATTAGACACCCTGCTCTGGAAGCACATGTACACACACATGTACACACACATGTGTACACATGCACACACATGTATACACATGTACATCATACATACACAAAATTAAAATAATAACAGGGATAAATTTTTAATAAAAAGCAAGGAGAGGAGAGAGAGAAACAAGGACTCTTGCGTGGGGTTATACCGGATATGCATATCCCTTTGTTCAGGATGCCTTCCTTGTGTGGCTGGGCCCCTACAGAAGCACGGACCATCTCCCATTTATTTGTGCCCTCTGCTTCTCCTGTCTCTCACATGTCTTTCATTTTGGTTTGTGGACTTTGCAATGCATTCCTTCTTTTGTGCGTGTGTCTGTCTGTGTTCTCTACCTGTTTTCTCTCACCCTGGGGAACGTTCTAGTCTGTCCCACCATCTTTTCTGCTGGCAGTGGGCTCTCTCTCTGTTTTCTCAGATGCCCTATGCCCATCCCTGTGTTCGAGGCTCTGTAGTTCAGGAAGCATTGTTTTCTCTGATAACTGCAGCCACACATTGGTCCTTTGTCTCCCATGGGTTCCCTGGAAAGCAGGCTGCATTCTTAGTGTTGTTCCGCCGAGAGCAGTACATCTTTTCTCTCTCGCTGCTTTGACTATTTGATCTTTTACTGTTGGAAGTTTGAGAGTAGTGTGCCTGAGTATGGTTTTCCTGTGTTTAGCCTGAGTTCTTGACCTCATAGGTCTCTGGTACTCATCATATCTGAAACACCCTGGCCATTTGTTTTGAATACTGTTATCACATTCTGCTCTCCTCAGTTGCATGTATTTTGAATTTTTTATAGTCTATCTTGTTCTGTGTGTGTCTGAATGAGTGTCTATGTGAGTATGTTTGTGTGTCTGAGTATGTATCTGTGTATCTGTGTTTGTGTGTGTATCTGTGTGTGTATTGTTTGTGTGTGTGTGCTTGTGTGTGTGTATGTGTGTGTGTTTCTTTGTGTCTGTGTATCTGTGTGTGTGTGTTTGTGTATGTATGTGCATATGTGTGTGTTTATGTGTGTGTGTCTGTGTGTGTATGTGTGTTTTTGTGTGTGTGTGTGTGTGTGTGTGTGAGTGTGTGTGTGTGTGTGTGTGTGTGTGTGTGTGTGTGTGTGTGTGTGTGTGTGTGTGTGTGTGTGTGTGTGTGTGTGTGTGTGTGTGTGTGTGTGTGTGTGTGTGTGTGTGTGTGTCTGTATGTGTGTGTGTGTGTGTGTGTGTGTGTGTGTGTGTGTGTGTGTGTGTGTGTATGTGTGTGTGTGTGTGTGTGTGTGTGTGTGTGTGTGTGTGTGTGTGTGTGTGTGTGTGTGTGTGTGTGTCTGTGTATCTGTGTGTGTGTGTCTGTGTGTGTTTGTGTATCTGTGTGTGTGTCTGTATGTGTGTGTATTTGTGTATCTGTGTGTGTGCATGTGTGTGTATGTGTGTGTCTGTGGTTTCATTTGGCATATCAGATATTCTGGATATTCTCTCTCTCTCTCTCTCTCTCTCTCTCTCTCTCTCTCTCTCTCTCTCTCTTGGAGGGGGGCAGGGGACAGCCTCTCACTATGCAGCTCTGGCTGTTCTGGAACTCACTATGTAGACCAGGCTGGCCTCAAACTCGATGCAATTTACTTGCCTTTGCCTCCAACGTGCTGGGATTAAAGCCATGCACTTTTTCTTAATGTTTCAAATTCATCGACTTTGTTTTATGGGTCATTTTTTTTAAAGTTTAAAGGCTTACTCTTTTAAAATATCTTGAAATGACCTCTTCATCCTTCTTTAAGGATGATCTTATTCTTCTCTTGTGTGTGTGTGTGTTTTGGAGTGCGTGTTTGTATATGTGTGTTCATGTGTGTGCATGCACATGAATGTATACAGGTACACCAGTGCATGTGTGTGGGGCCCTGGAGTTGATGTAGAGAAGATTCCTGGAGCCCCCTTTGACCATACTCTATGGGGTTTTCTCATCAAATCCAGAACTCACTAGTATGACTCATTTTGCCCGACAGCTCTCTCCCAGGGTCCTGTTTTCTAAGATGCCCATTTGGGCACGTTTCTAGATCCTAACTGGTGTGAGGAACTTTTTTTTTTTTTTTTAAAGAACCCATTTTGCTCATAGTTTTCTGCCTGCTGAAGAATATAATTTATAGCTCTTTGCTCTCCTTCTCTTCTGGGTATCTGTCTTCTGTCTGGGTTATCCTCACTTCTGTTGTGCCTCTCTCTGATTGGTCAGGCTTTCCGTTTCTGTAAATGTCTAGGATTTTCTAGGTGCATGCTGGGTAGTAGGCGACTTATACATGTGCTGGATTGCCTTATCTCCCACCGAAGCATATTGGATCTTCTCTGAAGAGCTAAATCATATGTGTAGGTCGCCTTCATCCTGCTGCTGTTTTAGGCTTTGCTGAGCGTGGGTCTCATTGCAGTTTTTTATCTTTGCGCCTATGGCATGACCTATAGTCCCTTCTCGGCTCTCCTGAATGCCAAGATGTTAACCAGGCTTTGTCTATTTTGGCTGAGTTCAACTCCATTGTCTACGCAGCTCAGCACAACCTGTGGTGGTTGGTTGACTTCTTTACCTCTTGGACCCTGTTTTTCTGATGAACTTTTAGAATCTCACCTTGTTTGCAATATACTTTAGGGATCATCTAAGAAACAAAAAAGATTTTTTTTTAACATAGCTTTTTCTTACTTCTCCAATACACTTACCCCAAGGTTGATCTTTTGCTTATAATACCTAATTTCCTAGGTGCTTCTTAACTCAATGTGAGTTGTGCAATCCTTTTGATTGGACTCTTTTTTCCTCTTGAATTAAAGCAATAAATTATTCTCGACGGTTGGTTTTATTTTGTGGCGATGGGGATTGAGCACCACCAGGCCTCACATATGCTAGGCAGTTATGCGTACTACTGGGTTACATCCCCAACCTTGCAAACTTGGTGTATTTAGACCTATTTTAAGCTCAGAGCAGATTGAGTAGAAAGGACAGGAATTTCCCTTGCCCTATTGTGATCCTCTGGTACACTTGTAAGCATGGGTAGATATTAGCACACACAGTTATGATCTAAATCCTGTAGTTCACTTGGATTTGCTCTTGGTGTAGTATACATTATATTGGAGTATATAGGTATGTATGTGTATATGTGTATATATTTGTTCATGTGTGTACACATGCATGTGGAGGTCAGAGGCTGACACTGGAAGCTTTCTTCAGTTGCCAACCACCTTATGTTTTTTTCTCAAATACCATCACTGGGAAGGCAGAGACAGGAGGATGTCAAGGCTCACCCTAACCTATTTAGCCAGCTCCAGGCCAGTGAAAGACTATGGTTGTTTGTTTGGTGTTTTGTTTTTTAAAGGTGCCTCAGGGACCACAGCTAAGATTGTCCTTGGGCTTTCACATGCATACACAAGCAGGATGGCATGTGTCCTAAATTTAGTACCTTAATAGTTCATAATACGCCTGAAAAACGTCCAGTAAATCTGCACCTTCCTCAAGTGTTAGTCATGCTGGAAATCTGTGACATAGTCGCTCAGACTGTGGTGAAAGATGTAAAATAAACTCTGAGGGAGCCTCACAGTCTACTGTGGGGAGTGTTCTGGAGAAGCTGACACTTGATTGAGTCTTAGGATGGTTGGTGCTGTCTCATGCATTCTATCCCTGATGATGCCATGAGGAAAGTGAACTAAAGAAAAGCATTGGGTTGGGGATTTAGCTCAGTGGTAGAGCGCTTGCCTAGTAAGCGCAAAGCCCTGGGTTTGGTCCCCAGCTCCAAAAAAAAGAAAGAAAAAAAGAAAGAAAGAAAAGCATCTTATGCATGTAACCGAGGCTATCTCTGCGATTAATTGCAGGCTCCGAACTCTTCCTCTGAAGGCAACGATCTATTGGATCAGAAGAACAAATTGATCCTAGAAGTGTCTGAACTACAGCAGCAACTGCAGTTGGAGATGAAGGTGGCTGGCTCTTACATTTTCCCCATTTTTGTCTTGGTTGATAAAGTTTTTTTTTTTTTTTTTTTTAAAAAACATATTGAGATATGCAGGTGAGGCGAGATATTAGGTGAGGTGAGAGTCATTTTCACCCCCTAAAAGAAACATTCCTCTCATCCCTGAGCACATTCCTTTGGATTTGGTGGCTGCTAGCCAAAGAATTTTTTAAAGCAACAGAACAGACAAACACTGTTCGCTTTGAACAAGTGAAATACTGTCAGAGACAGGCAGTGCAGTAGGAAGCCACATGTATTGTTCTTACATAAAACATGTAAACGTAAGTAACAAAAACAGCAAATGAGGTCTGGCTGTGTTTATGTTTTTATTTTTAAAGTATTCACTAAGTATGGATATTTCACATTCTTTCTGGAACTTCTAAACCTTAATTACGTGGTTTGATTAAGTTGTTTAATAATGAAGGGACACTTGCATGGGTCCCATTCGTGCTCACAAGTGGGCTTCTGGGCTCGAGATGCAGCTCATAGGGTAAAGGCCTTGCTCAGCACACATAAAACCCTGGTTTCCAGCCCCTGCGCTTCATAACCCAGGCCTGGTAGTGCACCCCTGAACTCCCAGCACTTTCGAGGTGAAGGCAAAAAGATCAGGAGTTCAAGATCATCCTTGTCTACATAGCCAGTTTGTTGTTAGCTTGGGCTGTGAGAGATCTTGCCACAGACAGACAGACAGGCAGGCAGGCAGGCAGGCAGACATGGAGATGTGGGGGGTGGTGTTTCAGTATTGATAGACAGCAGAGGTATTTTAAAATCATACTGACTCACGTTAGAACCATCAGAACATCAAGGAGGAGAGAGAAAGGATGAGAGAGGATTTAGAAGAGCTGCGAGTCCGGCACCAGAGCCAAGTGGAGGAGACGACCACCCTGCAGAGACGGCTGGAGGAAAGTGAAGAAGAGCTGAGGAAGAACTTGGAAGAGTGAGTGTCCGGCTGGAGCCCCGCCCTTCTGCCTTCTTGAGTCACGTGTTGCTAGAACCTTCTGTCCTTTTCCCACCTCCCACCCACACTGTTCACCCCTCTCTCCTTTTCCCCTCTTACAAAGTTGTGCAGGGTATAAGCAGGGGGATAATAGTTACTGAAACCCTTTGTGTACCTTGAGTGTGTCTTGTAAAGCTTCAGCCCCAACAGGGGATCTTCTGGCATGTGAGTGAGAAGCGGTGGGCTCTGAGGGGAGATATGGAGTGACTGAGGTAACTACTAGGAACCTTGAGTGTGATACCTAAGAACTAAGGTTTCCAGAAGCCTCGGCCTAGCTTCCATAATGTGTTAGACTACAGGGTTCACAGTCTCTCCCAGCATGAGCACTTTCTCCGGCATGGGCTGCTCTCTGTGGTAAATACTCACACTTATGCTCAGCCTGTGGAGAGGCATTGCTCCCAGGCTCTTCCTGCTATATTATCCTGTGAAACTTAGTGGCACGGAATCTAAAATCAAGGTCTGATTTTCTTTCTGGAAACAGCTTTGCAAACACACCCATGAGATGTGTTTTCTAATCTCCTAGGTGCTTCTCGGTCTAATCAAGCTCACAAGATTGACCTTAACTTGATGGTTCTCTTGCTTTATAGTACTGGATGGTTTTCCATGGTTTTTGGCATTTCTTCATTTTCTGTGTCCTAATGTTTCATATGGTCCACACTCATAGATGTTCTCACACACACGCTCACACTCATACACTCATGCACACACATACACACACTCTTACACACTCGCATCCTCACACTCATAACATATGGTCTGTTTCTGGTAGAAAATGTCCCTGCAAATCTGTCCCATTTCATTCGTTTGAGTTCTTATCTGACATCTTGGCCAAATTAGACTGTAGTCCTGAGGAGGCTTCTTGGGGCTACAGGTGACCTTGTGACAGCCTGAAAGGCTGTGGTCAGACTAGGTGAGGACTGCGAATCCCAGGACCCTCTCTGACAGACCTCCTGTTGTCACCTGCCAGGCTGTTCCAAGTGAAGATGGAGCGGGAACAGCACCAGACTGAGATCAGAGACCTGCAGGACCAGCTGTCAGAAATGCACGACGAGCTCGACAGCACCAAGCGATCCGAGGACCGGGAGAAGGGAGCCCTGATCGAGGTAAGGGGGCTGTGGGCCAGGTGTCAGCTCCACCTGCCTGGAAGGGGCGGCCTTCATGGACTGGGTGCTATAAGCCATTTTCTGTTGTGTGCATTCGATGTGCACAATCACAATGGTTCCTACACTAAGATTCAGGGAGGCCATCATTGTCTTAGGGAAACTTTCGACCTTGCTGAAAAGTAGGAAGAGTGGTATGTTAAAGGCTGGGGAGACGGCTCAGTCAGTAAAGGGTTGTCAGGGCAACCATGAGGACCTGAGATCAACCCCCCAGAAACTATGTAAAACCATAGCTGAACAGGTTATCGTAGTGTGGGGGTAGACGAGATAGACAGAGGTGTGCCGGCTGGCCAGACTAGCCTATTCTCTGAGCTCCTAGCCCAGAGACCTGTGTCAGAAAACAAGGTGACCCCAGGGAATGAGATCAGAGGTGACTTCTGGCCTACACCCCTCCCACCCCACACTTACACTCACTCATGTTCACACTCACTTATATTCTCTCTCATGCACTCATACACATATAAACAGTCTTACACACTCACAGATGTTCTCACACACATACACACACACATTCTTTTTTTTTTTTTTGGTTCTTTTTTTTCGGAGCTGGGGACCGAACCCCGGGCCTTTCGCTTCCTAGGCAAGCAAGCGCTCTACCACTGAGCTAAATCCCCAACCCCACACACACACATTCTTACAAAGATGCTCTCATAGACACACACTCACATGCTCACACTCATACACATACTCACACTCACACATAGAGAACAGTACATTAACACCCATCAGTTCTCAGCACAGACCAAGGAGTTGACAATGTTTCGCCATATCCCTGCATTAATTGTTCTGCTCTCCTATTCATCTCTGAAGTAAATTACAGATAAGATCATATTTTACTCTTTTTAGAATTTAGGGAACTTCCTGACACAGTTGCAATACCATTGTGGTAACTAACGTGTGTGTGGTTTCTACAGTAATTGAAAGGAGTCTGAATACTCAACCCTTGCTACCTCTGAGTCAATTTAACAGTTGATGTAGTGAGTTCAGGGCCAGCCTGGGGTACACCAGCCCCTCCCTAAAACAAAGTTTTCTCTAAGGATAAATCCCCAGAGATGATGCCAGTGGAGAGCTTAGACATTTTGGTGGTACTTCACCTCAGAGCCCAGAGGACAGGCCCTGGTTCCATCTACCTCCATTCTCTTCCTCCTCTCCATCTTGTTCTTCCTTTACATTTTTTCCTTCAGCACAGCCAAGTCACTCCTGCTTCCTCCCCCGTTTCATTTGCAGCATACTTCTGAATGACAGTGCATAAGAAGAATTTTTACGATTTAAATTACTTTGAAGTGCTTCCATATTTTTCCAAAATGAAGCAATTCTAGGATGAACTGCGTGCTATTTTACTTGAGAGAGGGTCTCATGTAGCCCAGGGTAGCCTCGAACTTACTATGTAGCTAAGGATCACTTTGAGTTTCTGGTCTTCCTGCTTCCAAGTGCTGGGAGAGCAGGTGGGCGCCTCCACTCCCACTTTATGCTGTGTTGAGACTGAGCCCCTGGCCTCATGCATGCTGGACAAGCAGTCTACCAACTGAGTCACACTCTGCACCCACATCTTCCACTCCGGAAGCACATCCTACCCACTGTCCTGAATTTGATTCAGTGGTAGTTTTGCAGGTCCGTTTGTAGTGGTAAGGGATGAAGACGGGGCTCTGGCTTTGGTGATGTGTGCTCAGGCCACAGCTGGATGGGAACAAAGCACACCTTGTCTTAGACGTTGCCCTGTGGTTGGGTTCCCAGTTGTCACACTCCTGACAAGTCTGCAGAAGGAGGGAGGTGGAGAAGTTGTTGGTGACTATGCCTCTCGTGTTTGTCTTATTGTTCTGCTCTGACTTTTCAACAATCTTTAAAATACGGTCTACAGTTTCCATGAAGATCTCATCTCCTAGTCACTTTCAATTTATTCTTTGTATCTTAATAAGAAGTAGACTGGGGAAATTTGATAACAGATTAGACTTGGGGCCAAGTTTTCCCTGGCTTTTGGCTGAGAACAGACTCCTGAGCACAATGAGCATGGAATCCACCATGAGAACTCACTGAAAACTGTTGATGCCTGGATGCTCGGTGAGCCCGTGTGGCAGCCCAGATTTTTCATGAGACCGTTCTTTTCTTGCTACGGTACTGGAGACCGAAGCCACGCCCCTGTGCACACTAGGCACATGCTGTGCAAGTGGCTCCACCCCAGCCCAGAAGCTCATCACTTTTTCTTAAATAGTATCAGGCCTCTACATGGAATCTGTAAAATAACATGGCGGGGTGGGGGAATAGCCAGACATAGTGATGTGTGCCTTTAATGCCAGACATAGTGATGTGTGCCCTTAATGCCAGACATAGTGATGTGTGCCTTTAATGCCAGACATAGTGATGTGTGCCTTTGATGCCAGGCATAGTGATGTGTGCCTTTAATGCCAGACATAGTGATGTGTGCCCTTAATGCCCGCACTTGTTAATGCCCGCACTCGGGGGATAGAGGCAGGTGGATTTTCATGAGTTAGAGGGTAGCCTGCTCTACCCAGTGAGTTTCAGAATAGCCAGAGCTACATAGTGAGACTCCATTTCCTCAACAACAACAATAAACAAACAACAAAAGCAAACAACAACCAGAAATCAAAAATGTTAAAGAACCAAAAAAAAAAAAAAAAAAAGAACCAAAAATGTTTAAAGGAAAGCATAGTAGAGAGAACCATTTCGCTGGGCTAAGAGCTGATGAGTAGGGCAGATCTGTTGTTTGTAGAACTCCTGGGTCTGTAAACTTTTTTTTTTTAAGTCAGGGGCTCTTTCCCGTAGTTTAGGTTTTTGTTGTTTTTTTTTTTTTTTTTTTTTTTTGCTGTTTGTTTTTATTTTTTCGTTTTTTTAAATAAATGTGGGACTGTGAATAGAAGCCAGCGTCTCATGCACGAGAGGCAAGAGTGCTACCAAATGAACTGCATCCTCAGCTCCCGAGAACTGTGTGTGTTCTTTTTGTTAAAAGAACTTTTAAAAGTGTGTGTGTATGTGTGTGTGTGTGTGTGTGTGTGTGTGTGTGTGTGCGTGCAGAAGTGCTCATGTGTGGGGGTCAAAGATAACTTTTAGAAGTTGGTTCTCTCCTTCCGCCTTGTGAGTCTCAGGGATTGAACTCAAACCACCAGGCTTGGTGGCAAGCACCTTCACATCGCTGAGCCAGCTCACTGGCCCATGAGACCCATTTCTCAGCTCTAATACAAAAGCAGTCTTAGGACTAGGGTTTGGCTCCTTCGCTGTCCATTCAGGTAGCATCAGGTCCAACCTGCAGCACCTGTCCAGATGCCATTCAGGTGGGTTTTTCTGATGGACAGAGTCTGCAGAGCTGACAGGTGGCCCTTTCCCACCGAGCCCCAGGCACTTCTAAAATAAACGTACACTATGATCCTTCTAGCATTGCCTAGATCCTAATGACAGTGGCCGAGGATTGCATGGCTCTCTCCAGCCATCATACACTTTCTAGGCCACTGGTTAGAGCCTTGAGGCTCTACCTTCCTAATGCTTGACATTTGATACAGCTCCTCGTGTTGTGGTGACCCCCGGTTCCCCCAACCGTAAGATAATTTCATCGTTACTTCATAACTAATTTGCTACTGTTAAGAATGGTAATGTTAAATATCGGATATGCAGGATATTTGATATGTGACCCCTGTGAAAGGGTGGTTCAAAGTGGTCATGACCCACAGGTTGAGAACCACCTCGTTAGAACCAGAAAAAATGAATTCTGTTGGACTCCTGCAATATAAAACCTTCTTCCACCCCAGCAATGGGCATGAGCCAGGCGTAGGTTTCTTCGTTTCGGCATGCAGGGCAGGACTGCGGTGGGTGTGGTATACAGCTCTCTGTGGTCAGGGCTTGCAGCCCTGGGACATCCTAGTGCCCATCTCTCAGCCTAACAGCCTCTCAGCCTGCTGTTAGGATTACAGCTACAGCCAATAGCAGCTTCCCACAGGATGCACTTCCTTTGTCTCCAGTTTTTCTTCCTTCCCTCGATGTTAGGTTCTGACTGGGTTACTCTGCTTCAGTTTAAGAACTGAATCCCCTCAGAGTCCCTTACTCCCAGGGCAGCATCCCAGCCTTTCCTAATAGACAGCGCTCTGTTGTTCTGTTTCGTCAAACACTTAGGCCACACACAGTGTCAGCGTTCAGCTTTCTGGATGTTTTGTGGTCAGATCTGTGGTCACTCTGTAGGAAAAAGACGGTACCAGGTCCTTTCCAGGCCACACCCTCTGCTCTAATGTCTATCAGCTGTGTGACCTGGGTGTGCTTGAGACAGATAGACAGGAGGCAAACAGAGACAGAGACAGAGAGAGTGACAGAAAGACAGACAGAGACAGAGACAGACTGACAGAGAGAGACAAACAGAGAGACTGACAGAGAGAGATAGAGACAGAGAGACACACAGAGAAGAAGATATGAGAGAGAGAAACAGATTGAATGAATACATATACGCGTGCACATGTGGGCTCTAGAAGAAAACCTCATTTCTCAAATGTCAGCCCTACCTTGATGTCAGGTCAGTTAAGTGGCTGGCCAGGGACCCCCAGGAGTGCCTATCTCTGTCTCTCAAAAGCTGGGCTTGAATACGCCTGCCAGCCAGCCTTACTTTCTCTTCTTTTTTAAAGCAAGTACATTCTGGGGATTGAGCTAGGGTCCTGGTGGCAGCAAGACAAGTCCTTACTCACTGAGCTGGATCCCCAACCCCACGGGTGATGTTAGAGGAGGTGTGTTAGCATCTCAGAGCTCCTGGCTTTCTCATTTATGAATGGATCTTAGTCTCTTTGAATAGTCATTTTTTTTCATTTTATTTAAATTTATTTACTTTTTTATGGGTGTGGGTGTGGGCATGCTCTCGTCCTTGCCTGGAGGTTAGAGGACAGCTTGTGGGAGGGAGTCAGTTCTCTCTGTCTAGCCTGCGAGTGCTGAGGACCAGGCTCTGACCAGATTTGGGATTTAGTACCTTTACTGGCCAAGGCATCTATCTCACAGGCCCCACCCTAGACGTGAAATGGATGCTTCCTTGTCACATGGCCCCTCTTGACCGCATAGAGGTTTAGAAATGACTGATTCTAAGTTGCCAGATTTCCCCTTGTTTTCTTTGACTGTAGTGAAGAGAGAGGGACATTTCTCTCTACTGGATGCCTGTTTATATTTTAAGTTTTTCCTAGTTACTACTTTCCTTTTTATTTGATATAACTAAGATTTCATGCATTGAAGTGAAGTTTTGGAAACTGTATGTGCCTGTTGGTCTCCCTTCTGGAAACTTCTGTGTGATATGGCAAGGTGTAATCTGATTGGATCTGTGCAGCATGGCCCACTGAAGCGGCAGCTCCAGCCACAGATAACACCGTCTGTGTAGAACGGACTGCAAACCCTTGGTCCTTGACACGCCTTTGGCAGCAGCACAAACATAGATACGTCCTGCGGGGGAGATAACGGTGGGAAGAGGAACTGCTCTATCTAAGGACAACTGAAAAATGTGTGAGAGACGAAGCAGGGAAGGGTCACTCTGAAGTTGCTAGGTGGAGGTGCCAACAAGTCCTACAGAGATCACCAATGCCAACAGTGGTGGGCACGTTCCACCCTTCAAAAAGAGATGGGTAGGGATAGCTAGGTGGTTCCATGTACACACACACACACACACACACACACACACACACACACACACACACACACACACACACACACACACACACACACACACACACATATATGCATATGTATATGAGGAATTCTCGAGTCTTCAGGCTTCGTCAAAGCTCATCCTGGCCTGCTGGGGGCATGCTGGCTAAAGCTTGTCCTGTGCTGTGGTCTCCCACCCGTTTGCCTGGTCCAAGGTTCCTGCTTATGCAGGAGCAGCAGGTCTCAGCCCTTTCACAGGGGTCGAACATCAGATAATCCTGCATATCGGATAATTCCATTGCGATTGATCACAGCAAGCTTACAGTTATGAAGTAGCAACGAAATGATTTTATTTCACCACATCATGAGAAACAAGGGTCACAGCATTAGGAAGGTTGAGAACCACCGCTCCAGAGTAAAGGAGAGGCTTCCCCTGCTAGTTGTTTTTAAATGAAACTCATTACTTTGTATGCTGACCTGAAAAAGTAGCTAAGGGTCAAAGATCTGGCTCGGTGGGCAAAGGTGCTGGCCTGGTAATCCTGGTACCCTGAGTTCATGGGTGAATGTAAAGATGGGAGCAGGGACCAATTCTATAGATTGCCCTCTGATTTCAATACATAAGCTGTAGTGTGGCCACAGTACCCCTCTGACCCATCACACACATACACACAGACACACACACACACACACACACACACACACACATTAAACATACATCACACACACACACACACACTGATATACATCTTATGCATCTCACACAAACATACTGATACAATTAATTTAAATAATTGATCCGAAGGTTTCTCTCCCTCCACAGTGACACACCTCTCGAACCAGCAAGTCCTCTCAGAGATCCTAGGGGCCCAGTGGCAGCTACTGCTCTGAGTCCTAAGGAGCTCAGGAGAAGAAACAGGGTGTGTTTTTAGTCAGAGGGTGGGGGAAGGGAGAACGGCGAGAATCCCAGTCTCTTGAGACTCCAGCTGTTTGCAGCAGGTGACTCATTCACACCCAGAACAGACAGTGCTGCTAGCTGCTCTTGATGCAGTCCAAACTGTCAAAAGGCAGATCTGTATCTTTCCCAGCAGCTTCTCTCTCTCAGTAAGGATTTAGGAGAGATGAGCACAGCTGGGGGTGTAACTCAGGTGGTAGAATGCTTGCTTAACATGCATGTAGCCTAGGCTGCCATCCCTGCCACTGTATAAAATGGGCGTGCGGGCACATGCCTTTAACCCCAGTGCCCAGGAGGCTGAGTCAGGAGGACCAGACGTTCAAGGTCACAGTGTTGAGAGTTTGAGGCCAGCCTTCAATACATGAACCTTTGTCTGAAATAAACAAAACAACCACAAAAGAAAATGCACTATATGTAGATGGGCTGTGTGTGTGTGTTAAGAGTGCAAACTGTGTCAGAGGAAGGGTAGAAGACTGCTAGGGATTGTAGGAAGACTTCTCAGAGGAGCCACACTGTGTCTTCAAAGAATTTCCAAAAGGCAAAGGGACTGGGATTGGGAAGGGAGGAGGTGACAGCTCAAAGCCTGCCTTTGTGAGCCTGGTTTGCCAACAGGTGGGCGCTTCTAACAAAGGGGATGAGGGGCTAACCTGGGCAGAGGAGAGGAAGGATCTAGAAGTTGCAGAACTGACTTGATGCTTATAAAGGGCAGGATGCTCCTGCATCCATCGGGTGCTTGGCCAGCTGCTGGTCAGAGTCACGGGAAGGAAGCAGAGAGGGAGGCCCCTGCTAGATCCTTCTAAAACTATAATTGCGCTAAATCCGAGGTTTGTGTGGAACATGTGAAGCTGGCAGATCAGAGTGGTGGTGCTGAGAAAAGATGAGAGAGAGGTAACTTAAAACAACAAATATTGGGGAAAAGTCAAGAAGCTTGCTAAAGGAAAGTATGCGAAATTGCATTCTTAGAGATATCTTGAGAGAGAAGCCAGACATGATCCTTGTGGAGAAAGTGGCTACCGGGAAGGAGTGTGCTGTCCTGTGATTTCCAGGGAGAGAAGACTCTTAAGGAGACAGGGGGAGGCTCTAGGAGGAGTCCAGGGTACGGTACCAAGGAAGGACCAGGGAGATGAGGAGGTGTGATGATTAATTTTACTTGTCAATTTGACAAAGTTGGAATCACCTGGGAAAAATATCAATTGAGGAATTAATTGTCTGTCTCAGGCTGTTTTGGGAGCATGTTTGTGGGGGATTAAACTTTGCTATTTTAAAATTAAGGTGGGGAGATCCATGATGGACATGGGGAGCACTATTTCATGGGCTGGGCTCTGAATTGTATGACGAAGAAAATTAACTGAGGAAGCAGGCAAGGTGGCGGTAGAACGGGAGACACTCGGTGATCTTGTCTTGGTAGGGGAGCCACAGAAGCCACCGAGCAGGTGATTAAGGAGGGTGTGAACTGGTGAACAGCCACACTTTGAAGAAGTTTGGTGGTAAAGGTGGCAGGTAGCCAAGAGTCCAGGAAAAGGGAAGGAACCAGGGCTGAGAACACGGGACAGCTGACAGCACTTCAGTTGGGTGCTTCTGCTGGAGGGAAGACCTGTGCACGGTGAGGCTCTGAGGTGCCAGAGTGTGGGGCATCCAGGACTGAGGATGGCCGAGCCTCCGTCAGGACACCCCGGGGCTTGAAGAATGTGGTTTGAAGCTGAGCTGTTGGCTTTAGTTTTGTGTCTCTTTGTGAGCTCTTGGCAGTGAAAGAGAGGGTAAAATGTGAATGCTGTGTTCTCCTCAGACAAAGGAAGATAAGAAAAGTTGTCCTGAGTACTAGGAGCAGGAATAGGCTTGGGACGCAGGCGGCTGCACCCTGGAGAATGGGGAGGAGATGAGGCCGTGAGTAAACTTAGTCCAGGGCAGCACATAAGGTCTGTAGCTGAGCTGTGGGACAGATGCAAGATGAATTGTAAACACACAGGCTGGGGGTGCTCATAGGGTAAACTCCGTGGTTAGCATGAATGAGGCCTTGAGCTTAACCCCAGCACCACATCAGCCAGTTGTGGTGGTGCATGACTAATCCAGCCCGTGGAAGGTGGAGGGCGGAGGATCCCAAGGACAGGGCCATCCTCAGCTTCCGAGCAAGTTTGAGGCCAGCCTGGGCTATATGGGAACCTGTCAAACAAGGAAAAACAACACAAGAAACAAAACTCTCCTGAAGCAATGACAGTGAACTCACTCATGTTAAATCTCGAAGGAACTAAGACACGGGGGCTGGAGCACTGGTAGCTCTTCCAGAGGACCTGAGTTCAATTCTCAGTACCCACATGGTGGCTCGCAACTGTCTATAACTCCAGTTCCAGGAAATCTGACACCGTCACACAGACATGCAGGCAAAATACGAATGCATGTAAAATAAAAGACAATCATTAAGAAAAGGGAAAAAAACCTAAGACTTAAGCCCCAAAGGTAGCGATGGCTCTGGGAAGTGCACATTGTCCCCAGATCCGTGTGGTCTGGGAAGGAGAGCAGGGATGGGACAGGGTAGGTGGCCAATCTGGAGGAGTCATGCTGGGCTGCTGGCAAAGATACCTGTTCTTCAGCTCTGCAATTGTCCCTCCCCCCAGGAGCTCCTGCAGGCCAAGCAGGACCTTCAAGACCTGCTCATTGCCAAAGAGGAACAGGAAGATCTCTTGAGGAAGCGGGAGAGGGAGCTGACTGCCTTGAAGGGTGCCTTGAAGGAGGAGGTTTCCAGCCATGACCGGGAGATGGACAAGCTGAAGGAACAGTACGACGCTGAGCTGCAGGCCCTCAGGGAGAGTGTGGAGGAAGCCACCAAGGTGAGCCAGGTACCCACAGAGGGTGTCAAGATGCAGCCGGATAAGAGGTTATGCTCACTCTCCCATGCCAACGGCCCTTGGCTTCATCACACCACGGTGAGGAGCTTGTTGACAAGGGACAAGTTGATGGCTAAGCCTCTGGACTTTTTGAGTCTATCAGCTCAGGCATCAGTAAAGACTAAATGGTTTTTAAGGTGAGATTTTAAGGTGTTGAGAGGGCTCAGCTTCTGCAAGCTTTGTGGAGTAGAAAGCTGTACCCTCCTGGGGGGGTGTCTTCAAGGCTCAACCCCTAAGGTACTGTGTGACGGTGTTTCTGTGCAGCATTGCAGATAGGACCTGGATTTCTGGAACCTTTTGTCCTATCCCAGCTGCTTCCTTTGGGCTTTGCTCAGTGTTCCGTTAGATAATTCATGTCCTTTTCTCAGCGGAGTTGAAAGAGGGCTAATTGGCCAAATTGCCCCAACTCTTCCAAGATAAGTTTTCCCCTTAATTGAATTCTTGGCTCTTACAAATGGGTTGTAAATTGTGTGGAAGTCTTTTGGTGCAGGGTGCACGTTAGCCACTGAAGGGAAAATGCTTTGAAAATACCATGCCATCCTGAGGGAAAGAGAACTACAGAGTGTACATCTTTTTAGTGCCTGAAACAAAGGGTGAAAGTGCGGAAGAGAGAGAACTCTTCGTACGTCCAGTCTCCAGTGATGACAGTGGCAGCGCCTCCCCTGACCCCGCTAAGCTCTATGGTGGTTCACTGATTCTCAATGAGGTCATGATAATTACCAATGACAAGAAGTGAAAGATAAGTTTGTTTGTTATTACAACAGGGAAGTCTGGGAAACTGCCTGCTTGGGGTTATCATAACTCTGAGATACTTAAAAGGGCCTCTTGGTGTGCCCTTCTGCCCTCTAGATTTGATTTTAATTTGAGGGGGACCGGTAGAACTGACTTTGTTGTCCCTTGAGGAGAAATGTCTGGTTTTTGTGCCTTTGTGTCTGGGCAATAGCCCAGTGTCCCTGCTGTTGCTCTTCACATTCTGTTACCTCAACAGCTCAAGCGATTTGCCTATGGAGCACACCATTGCTCTGTCTCCCTTAGGGCTTGCAACAATGCACAGGTTTAATGTGGACTCCGCAGGGAGACCCATTTGGGGGTGGTAGGGATCAGGGTTTATAGTTGTCGGACCAGAAGAGGAATCCAACCTGTACCACATGTAGAATGGAAGCTATTTAGATGGAAGGTTCTAGGTCTGCTGGCATAGATGTATAAATGGGGACGGGAAAGACGAAGGTGAAAAGACATATCTTTGTTGTATGGAGTTGAGGATCACCAACAGAGACCTAGGCTATTAAATTATGACTTTTGTGCTCATAGAGGGTTTTTCTTTTTCTTTTTTATACTAATTCAGGAATTGCTAGGAGATGAAGAGCTAGGTCTGTGGTTTAGAGCACTTGTTTTTTTCAGAGAATCTGAATTTACTCCCCCACCACGCCACCATATACATGGTGGCCCACAATCATCTGTAACTCTATTTCCAGAAAATCCAGTGCCCCATTTTGACCCCCCAGGCATTTAGTATATACTCAGTGCACATAAAACATTCATATACATACAATAAAATATACATACATCAACACTAGTATCTTTCCCTGGGGAACAATAATTTCCAGTTGGTCTCTGCTTAAATATTTGCCTGGCACTATACTGTCCCAGACTGAAATTCAAAATTGTTTATGTGGCAGGCAACAAAGGTCCCTTGCTGAAACTGTTGTTAACCTCTTCACTTCTCTGCCCATGAGGAATGGCTGCCTTCCACTTCCTCAGCATCCTCAGTATCCTCTCGCCTGTGAACTGCCCTTGTTGCCTCTGTGTCCCTGTCCCCATCCCGTTCTCCTAGCCACAAATACACACCTAGGAGTTACTTGCACCTTTGGGTTTTGACTGAACCCTAGGTTCCCATCATGCACTGCTGTAATGGATGTTCCTTTAAGTTGGCGTCTTAAGCACAAGGTGTGTCTTTACCTGTTCTTTCTGGCGAGGTGAGGGCTTCTGAGGCCAAACAGGAAGCACTGATGACCAGAGCCATTAGTTCAGCAGTGATGGTGACAGCTGATGCAGAATGGGACGAGTTTCAGAGTGTGCCCATCTGCTTGAGCTGCAGCTGCCTCTCTGAGTGTGTGCTATGGACATAATTTCCACTCCTCTCTCTCCTCTTCAGCTTGTCCTGAGTTTGCCTGGCCATCCCCTCTTGAATTCATGACATCTCATTCTGTAATTATTATCAGTACATAATATTGTCTTTCTAATTAAATATTACACAGCATATATAATTATATATATTGTAATATATGTTACATATACATCGTTACATATATCACACTACAGACTGAGTCCAATTAGTGTTGCCCTTTGTAAAGTGTTTAGGGATGACCACTTAGACCCGGAAAGTCTATTGGGAGGCTATCTCTGGAGAAAATGGATTCTCCCTGCTCAGTAACTTTACTGTCTGTAACTTTTCATCCAGGAACGGGCCTCTTTAGATTCTTCGCTTTTTCACTTTGGAATATTGACTGGTGCAGGTGACCACATTGCTGAAGGGTCATGGGGCAGCATCCCTGTCATGTCTAGAAGGCACTGTCTCACAACAGACCTCCTTCATACACTTTGACCCTCTCACATCCTCACATGTTCCCTGAGCCTTAGGACTCAAGGTGTTGTTACAGATGTTCCAAAGGGGGTTGGGACAGCCACTTAGTCTCTGCCTTTTGACCAGTTACAGATCTCTGTTACAGCCTCCAATGCTGCAGAAAGAAACTTCTCTGATAAGTGGCGAGAGCTGTGTTTATGAAACAGCCGGAGGCCGCGTTGCTTTAGGAAGTGGCAGGAGTAGGTTCTCCCATTTCACCTTTCAAGGCTGAGTCGGATATCTGCATGTTGATGTGAGAGCTCCAACTTTTAAGTGTTGCTAAAACAACAGACAGACAAACAACTCCTCAAGTAACCAAAGGCATATAGCACAAACATATCCATCCACCTGCAGGTCAGTGCTTTGCGGTTCTAGTCCTTGAGCTCAGCACAGTGCCCGGAAGCGACAACTGTAGTGTTTTCAAGATGGCCGAGGACAGACTCCCTCCCAGCGTGGTCACATCCTTACTGCTGGGCTCCCTGAGATTTCCCAGTGGCAGTGAAGGAGATCTTATAGAGGACTCCACAGCTCTGTAAATTCCTGTGCAGTTTCTGAAAAAGGAGTCTGAAGATGTTTGAGTTTTTTGGTAATTTTGCTTCTAAAATGTCTGCTGACGTATGTGACACAATCTTTTGGTTTGTTTTTTTATCAGAATGTATTATTATCTATTTGTGTTCAAGGAGCAGGAAGGTGGGAGTGTTGGGGGAGGGGCATGACAACAGTGTGCAAGCCAGAGATCAACTTCTGGGAGATCGTTCTCTCTCTCTCTTCCATATCTAGGGATGGAACTTAGGTCTTAAGATTTGGCGGCAGTGGCTTTACTCACTGAGCTCTCTTGCCCACTCTTCCCCCAATTTATTAAATGCAAACTTAGTAACAGGCAATATCTGCTGTTATGTTATTTATAACATGCTAGTATAGACTTGTAAGAATATGCTATTAAGTATTTGGATATGAGGGGATTAAATAATAATCTTTTAATTTGGTAAGGACTCTCTCTCAAATTTGTTCACTTGTATTTAGCCTTGAGAAGGCCTCATCTTAGATGGTGACTAAAAGCTGACATTTCTATAAGGAAGTGAAGTGCATGACAACGTTCATTTCCTTGGAAAATCTTAGGAGCCCAACCTCTCTTGTCAGTTTTTCTAACTTTTGCCACTGCCTCAAGCCAAAAGCCTCTAAAAGGCTGTTTTATCACTGCCAAGTACAAGGCACCTTATCTGGCCCGAGCCCTAGCACTGAATGTCTTAAATTAGTGGAACTCTTAGTGAAAACTGGCAGGTTACATCAAGAACCTTTTACTGATATTCCAAACAGGTCCTGGGTAATCTTTCTTTTTTCCGTAGACACAGACAGCCATCTGGCTCGGCAGACAGGAACTCACCAGTGCCTTGGTTGTGTGTGGCTTCCTGGCTTAGCCGAGCGAGCTGGACATTCCCTGCAGAACCATGCTGGGTCCAGCTGTTGTGTGGCCTGTTCCCTGTCCCTTCTGATGGAGAGGGGTCTACATAGGTGGTTAGCAAGGGGTCTTACTGAGTCTTCTAAAGAACCACCTAGGGCTTTGCTCCTTGTTTTCCAACGGTGTTCTCCATTTTTAAAACGGAAATGTCCTCCTTCTACTTTGATTGGGTGCGATGGTTAGATCCAGGGGTTAGTTGGGGGATATGAATTACTGCTGGCATGGGATTACCATGAACATCGTCCCACACCACAATGGTGATGGGGTTGGCTTCTCTTTCTCATCTCTAACCTTCCTTTCTTTTATCAAGAGCACATTAGAGAAATAGTTTCATAAGCTTTCTGGGAGCGGAGGGTCAGCTCAAATCCAGCTCCCTTGAGAGAGACTCTGGGGCTAGAGAGGGCTCAGTTAGTGAAGCACTTGTCCTGTAAAAGTGAAGACCTGTTTGCTCTCCAGAACCCATGTAAAAATGTTGAGCATGATAGTGTGTGCTTGGAATCCCAGTGCTGGTCGGGTGGAAGTAGACAGATCCTGGGGTTTCCAGACTAATATGGTGAGTTCAAGACCAGTGAGAGACCCTCTCAAAAACAAGTAGCTAGCTCCCTAGGAAGGACACCTGAGCCTGACCTCTGGCTTACAGGTGCCTACGAAGAGATGTACACTTCATACATTTGAGTGCACACACATGTGCACACACAAACACTTCCTGTACCTTCCCAGTGTGCAGGGAGCTGGCATTGTTAGAGATTTAATTCTTGGCTTTATCTTTCCTACCATCTTACGGAATACTTTTGTTTCCCACTTGACATCCCCAAGGTTAAATATTGTGGGTTAGAGGGATGGACACACAAAAGGAGAGGTCAGGCCCTGACTATCCCAAAGTGGTCTTGGAGGGTTGGAGGATTCCATTTATGTAGAAAGATTATTCCTTACGAAAACAAGTCTCAATTGTGTTAGTAGTTCACTTTGACTAACTCAGCATCTAAGTCCTTCAGAGAGTTTGGGGATGGTAAAAAGACACTTTCATTTTTGTATCAGGAAATATGAGCTTTTTTGTCATTAGACTCTTTCTGAATGTGTGACACATAGCAGGGACCCAAGTGAACAGATGAGGGAGAAGAGGGAGGGCTAAGCTGAGTGAGACTGTCTTTGGCATTCCTGTTGTTTTTATTTATTTATAAATGGGGAATTCGACCTTTGTATTGACTTTGTTTTAGATTTATTTTTATGTTATGTTCATGAGTGTTTTGCCTACATGTATGTATGCCACATGTGTGTCTATGTGCTCATAGAGGTCAGAAGAGGGCATTAGACCCCCTGAAACTGGAGTTATGAGCTGCTGTGTGGGTGTTAGGAACCCAGCCTGGGTCCTCTGCAAGAACAACAGATGCTCTTAAACCCCCGAGCCATTCTCCGGCCCCTGTTGGTATTGTTTTTAAATCTAAGGTGATCATACTGATTACTGATCATTTACCGAGGGCAGACCACGGTGCTTGGTTCTGTGATGGCTGTAAAGATAAAGCTGGCAGAATCTGTTCCACGGGGCCACTGGAGTTGAGACAAGTAACACTCAGGCCAATTACAGAGAAGAGTGACCGCCCAGGCGAGGTGGAGACAAAGTGCTATAGGCGAAGTGTGAGCGAGACCCGGAGTGTGGGCTGGGGAGTGGGGATGGTAGCAGTTGGGAATATTTCACGACAGGGTGATGTCCAAGTTGGACTGTGAATATTGTTCAGACACAGGGCCGTGGGTGATGAGGATATGTTTGCTCTGAATACAGCATTAGCAATGACTGTGGACAGGGAGATGCGTGTCTGGACTGGAATTGGGAGATGTGGTGGTAGTTACAGGTTAGGAGTGGTTTAAGAGGTAGGGGCCATCCCAATGCAAGGACTGGGTTTGGATCCCTAGTTCAGTGAAACCAACTATCAAAAGCACAGTGTGTTTGGAATCACCAGAACCACTTAAATGAGGCCTTTAGATTTACAACATTAAGAAGTGTTCAAATAGTTGTGTGTGTGTGTGTGTGTGTGTGTGTGTGAGAGAGAGAGAGAGAGAGAGAGAGAGAGAGAGAGAGAGAGAGAGAGAGAGAGTGTGCTGCTGTTACTTATGCTTACTACTTGTGTGTACTTGAGAGAACAACTTAAACGATAAAGATTTACTGTGGCCTGTGGTTTCAGAGATTGGATTCTGTCCCTCATGTGCTCAGGTGGGACTCTGTACCTGTGGAGGAGTGGAATGTCTTCACATCACCGCAGACAAGAGGAGGAGACAGGGAGGAGTCAGATAGGAGATGCCTCTAAGGACCTGCTCACAGTAGCTGACTTCCTCTGGCAAGGCCCTAGCTTGCAGTTTCTAAATCTTCTTATAGTGCCATCAGCTGATGACCTAGGCCTTAACAAACCGGCCGCAGGAGACAGCTCACATCCCAACCACAGCAGGAGTGTCCGTGATTCTGTGTCCGAGTTTCTTTTGCTGTGGTAAAGGCCATGACCAAACCTGGGGAGGAAAGAAGGGGTTTCTTTGGCTTTTATTCCCTGATCATAGTCCACTCTTGGAGAAGGCAGGACAGGAACCCAGGGTAGAAGCCAGTCTGTGAGCAGGTTTTTGTTTTTGTTTTTTTTTTTTTCCAAGTAGCAGGTCAGCCAAGGGTCACGTGGGAAATCCAGTGTTAATCTTGGGATCTGTGGACCTGCCTCCCTTCAGACATGACTATAATTCAGTATAAAAATTTCATTGCTTTATCCTCTAAGAGAGCCAGGTTAGCCAGGGGGAGCCATGAAAACCAATTTCCTTAGCATTATAACTTCAAAACAAAAATCAATTTATATTGAATGACAGTTCTTGAGCAGTGGATTAACTGTAGAGTCTCTAAACAGGAAAGAAAAATGTCTCCTTACAGATGCAGGAGTGCCTAGAGCAACTGTTCTCATTCCCGTGGGTTGTGTCCCCTTGGGATCAAAGGATCCTTTCACAGGGTTGCCTGAGACCACCAGAAAACACAGATATTCACATTACAATTCATAACAGTAGCAAAATTACAGTTATGATGTAGCAGTGTAATAATTTTATGGTTGGAGGTCACCACAATATGAAGAACTGTCTTAAAGGGTTGCAGCATTAAGAAGGTTGAGAACCCACTGGCCTAGAGAGACATAAGAGTGGTCCTTAGCAGAAGTAGGAGCTAAGATTTATATCCCAAGCATCTTTTATAACCATGTGTGGTAGTACATGCCTTTAATCCCAGCACTCGGGAGGCAGAGGCGTTTTGAGTTCTAGGCCAGCCTGGTCTATATAGTGAATTGCAGTACAGCCAGGGCTACATAGTGAGAACTTGTCTCAACAAATTAAAAATTACCTTTTATTCTCCAGTGTTCTCTCTTTCTGAATCTTTTAATAATTTTCTGCCTCCTGTATTGATTAAAAGGTATTTAAATAAGGCACCCATGTGGATTTCAAAGGCCTCGTTCTATGGCTCTGACCCTGGATAATCATGGTGTCTGGAACTTCATGCCCATCACAAGGACACTCCAGACCCGCTAGCTGGCATGTCTCAGTGAGCAGTGTCCCCGTGAGTCACTCTGCTGTGCTGACTGAGCTGCCCAGGTCATGTGCTGTGGATTGTAGAAGACCGTGTTGAGAAGTTCCAGATCTGCGTATCTTGTGTGTGTGGATGTGGTACCTGTGCGTGTGTGGGTACCTGTGAGATTATCAGTGCAGGGTGGTGTGGAAGTCAGAGGTCAAATCAAGTGCTTTCCTCAGTTATTTTAACACATTATTATTTGAGTCAGTCTCTTACTGAACGCAGAAGCTACCTTTCTCTCTAGGCTTGTTGGCCAGTGATTTCCCAGGAGGCTCCTGCTCTTCCCCTTGAGGTTTTAGGTAGGCAAGGGCACGCCCCAGTTCTGTGTGGTACTGGGGTCAAACCCAGGTCCCCATGCAGCGCAGCAAGCACTTCCCCCACTGAGCCGCCTCCTGGCCCCATGTCCTTTTCTGAGGCAATGACTCATCTGTCATCAAGTGCCTGGCTGTGTTTCACGTGCCAGCACGGTGCTGGTTCCCAAGACGAAGGCAGCCAAACCATGGGCTTGGGCTTGAGAATCTTTTGTGGTCTTGTGGGAAGGAGAATGTGAAGATAAGAATGACCTCGATGCTAAGACTACTGTGGTCTTAGCTGGGTAGGAAAGCAAGGTGGGCGGGCAGCTCTTGATAGCAAAGCTCCAGAAACAGCCTAAGTGCTGTCACTGGAGCAAATCTTAGAAGGTAGAATAAACACGGATTATCTTCTCATCGAGAGGTCTTGGACACTCGCGGGCTGTGAGTCTGTGTGGTGTACGCAGCTCCTTCAGCAAAGCAGGGTCACAACAAAAGTGGCCACAGCGTTTGAATCATCTAAGCATGCGACGCAGAAAGAATACTGGCGGGGGAAATTGCTTAAAATATATTTTATTAAGTAAAATAAAAATAAATCAAGAACCTGGGAATGTAGCTCAGCTGGTGAAGTGTTTGCCTAGCCTGCATGAAACTCAGGGGTTAATCTCCAGTACGGCATGAAGCCAGGGCACTGATACAGGCCTGTAATCCCAGTACAGAGGAACTGGAGGCAGAGGACTGTGAATTCAAGGTCATTCTTGGCTTTGTAGTGAGTTAAGGTCAGATTCGGCTAAAGGAGAACTTGTCTCAAAAGACAGCAACAGCAACAACAACAACAACAACAACAACCAAACAAACAAAAACTCAGTTTCCTGTCCCAGTTAGGACTTTGTGAGGTGGGCCCTCGCAGAAGGAACTATTTCCAAGGATGGCAGGAAAAAGAGCTGCCTTCGAGGTCTCCTCTCCAGACTGGAGGGCTTTACTGCTGCTGCCGTGTGGGAAGGATGCTGGCTTTGTGTTACAGTTCCGGAAGAATAGCCGAAGGGTTTCAGCCTATGGAGGTGGGGGCATTTGGGTACTGACTGTACTGAGAATCATGAATGCATTTTACACAGTCCCTGTGGGGTCCCGGGGACAGGACTTTCAGGACACGCAGCCTTCAGCTGACCCAGAAAACCGGGACAAATTCACATGCAGTGTGAAGAGAAAGTGTGGAGACTTAATTAGGTGGAGAAAGAGGTACAAAACCTGAGCTGGCCTCAGAAAAAACGCCAGAGCAGCCCACTCTCAAATACACATGCTCTTCCCTCCCTTACCCTCACGATTGCTGGGTGGGGAGGCACGTTCCTACTTCTCCGAGACGGGGAGATCAGGATTGAACTACACAGCTGGTTTGATGTAAAAAAGTTCACGTCAATTCTAACCACGTGGAATGGATCTGTTCAATAGATAATCCACTTATAAACATTCATTTGTTCCGGGCACTGCACTGAGTTACAGGGATAAGGGGAACAACAGAGAAGAGCCAGTCATTGATTGTGTGTATGTGGTTATACCTGTAAATATGTAATTCCACTGTGGCAAGTGCTCTCAGTTGATAGAGATCTAAAGGGCAGAAAGGAGTTTGATAAGTTATTCCTCACCAATAAAACAAGCCAATTCAAGCCAAATTAAAAGATATGAAGGCAGGTTTATTGGGAAACAGCTCTCTGGTGGGTTCACTGATCTCATAGGAAGAGGTCAGTGAAGTCACCATGAAGAGGGAGACAGGGGAAGGGGAAGAGAAAGATAGAAAAACACAGACAGACACAGACAGACAGACAGACAGACAGACAGACAGAAAAGGGAGAGGGAGAGAGAGCACGCACAAAATGTCTGGATTATATAGGGAAGAGCATCTTGGGGAGGGGAAGCCGGGCTGGAAAGCTCTGGGCAGAGGCTGAGGTTTGCAGCCACGCCCTACAATGGGTAGGGACTGAAGGACGCTTGGAGAACCTAGAGGCCAGGTCCGCTTTGGTATGTTAAATAGCACCTCAGCTGATTGTCTCAGGTCTGAGTCCCAACAGAGTTAAATATATTAAAATCAGAAATTACGGAATGGTCTCATCAGAGGAAATAGCATGTGCAAGGGGCTGACCTGTGGAGGGAGTGTGGGCTGTTAAGATGTTAAGTGAAGTCCCTGAGGCTGGGCTGGGGCAGAGGAAAGTCTGGGGTAGGATGAAGTGGGAGCAGCAGGCCATTCAAGTCCTGGGGTGCATCTTACTGATTCCTTTCTTATATTTAGTGGGAAACATTGAAGATCATTGAATATGGGAGATGGGAGGGGAAGACAGACAAACATAGTGAATGGAGCAGGGAATGAGGGAGAAAGGGGCGGTGAGGGAGGGAAAAAGGAGAGGGGATAGAAGAAGGAAGAAGAGAGTAAGTGGAGGTAAGGAAGACGAGGGGAGGGAGGGAAGGAGGAGACAGACAGAGACTAACAGACGGAGGTGGATACCAAAAGCCTGAGGGAGAGGCTGAGCCTCTTAAATGGATGGGGTACATCCCTTTGGAGCAGCAGGGCTTGCTCTGTCTTTCCAGGTGACAGTGTTGAGGGACGCTTGTCTATGCTGCCACTTCACACAGAGGCCTGCCCCTCTGAGCCTCCTCAGCTATTTTTTAATAAGATTATGACCCATTTCCTCTCCACTGGTTCTGGAAGAGGAGGGGAAGGGAACAGACCAGGGATGGTTCCATTCTGCTTGGGACCTTTCTAACAGTCATGCTGACTTTGTAAAAGGACTGAGTGAGTGGGCGGGTCAGTAGGGTTGAAGGGATAGCTTCTGTTTGTAGGTGGTGAAGATCCGTGGGGGTTGCTCACTGACTGTTAAGTCTGTTATAATGGAACTGCGTGGAAGTCCTGGTTCCCCAGCATCCATCTCGAGAGTAACATGGATTACGTGCCTGTGCACTTCTACTGCTCCATTTTAGGGGCTGCTGGGGCCTGAACCCAGGTACCTGGTACAGTTGGCGGATCCTACCTACTGAGCTGCATCCCCAGTGGATTTACGTTTAAATATCTTCCAACATTTCAAAGGCTTCCCAAGTGAGACAGACATTCTGAATTCTTTGGATTGTCACAAATACTGCCTGGAGTCCAGAAGTGTGAATGAGGAAAAGCCATGATTACTGATGGACGGTGTCAAACAAACCAAGAGTGTTTCCTGGTGTAGATATGGTCATACCACAGGAACTAGGAAGTGCTGGAGAGCGGCTATTTAAATAACCGAGAGCAACCACAGACATCCAGTCCTTAATATCTGGGAGGGAAAAGCTTTATCAGAAAGCTTGTAACACCTTCCCCCCCACCTCTCTCTCTCTCTCTCTCTCTCTCTCTCTCTCTCTCTCTGTCTGTGTGTGTGTGTGTGTGTGTGTGTGTGTGTGTGTGTGTGTGTGTGTGTGTCTGTGTCCCACTCTCTAAACCCTGTCTGGTAGATGTTTTTCTGAAGTCTTGCCAAGATCATTAATTAGATTTTTATTTGGTGGAAGAATTTGGCATTATCATTTGATCATTTTGGGTGAAAAATGGAATTTGTCATGTGCTCTAAACCCATTCGTGGGAATCTCATGGACACTGGAATGTCTACAGCAGCAGAGGAAATCAGGCTACCGATGGCGTCATGGGAGCCCAGCTCTAAGTTGGCCTCCAATGGCCGCACTTTAGTTATCCTGCTCCTTTGGAGTCTCTGCCCACATTGACTGCCGTTATAGGAAGAGCAGCGTGTGGCTTCTTGGTAGGTCTTGGGAGACATGATGGCTTCTCTCCTTGGTTTCTCTCAGCTCTCTTGTTCAGAGGAGAGCTAGCTGCGTCGTTTCAAGGCTATTCAAAGAGCCTGTGAGAAGACCTAAGCTGTTAGACATTGAATCTACCTGTCTGCTGTCATATGATTGTGCCATTTTGGAGGAAGAGCCTTTAGCTCTGGTCTGTATGCCTCCCTTCCCGCTTTTGTAGTGCATGGCGGAATACCACCGACTTCACCCAGCACCTTGTGCCTGCCAGGTAGCTGATCTACCACTGAGCTGCATCCTCAGCCCCCCTCCCATTTCTTTTGAGACAGGGTCTCACTAAGTTGCATGGGCAGGTGTTAAACCCACTCTGCAGCACAGGGTGGCTTTGAACTTTTAATCCTCCTGCTTTAGCCTGGAATGACGGGCCTGTGCCACCAGGCTCAAGTTGGCCAACATCCTGGCTCCTGGTTCACTGGAGCCAGCACCACCGAGCTACATCACTTCTACTACCCCAGAAACTCGTGAAGGCAAACAGCGGTGGTTGTTTAAGGCTGGATTGTGAGGAAATTGGTTATGTAATAGTAGATAATTACTATAACATTTTAACTTATTCTAGACAGTTATGGTCTTATTTATATTTGTGTATCCAAAAGATTGTGTGTGTGTGAATGTGTAAATATGTATGTGTATATATTGTGTGCGTGTGTATTGAGTGTATGAATGTATATGTGTATTTATGTGCATATGTGTGTGTGTATGTGGGTATCTAGTGTAGTATATGTAGAGAGGTGCCAGTGCCAAGGCCAAGGGCACTGGGTTATCCTGCTCTCCTGTTCTCTGCTTTATTCTCGAGTCGTGCCGGTAGCCAGCAAATTCCAGGAATCCTCCTGACCTGGCCCTCTGCATCGCAAGGCACACAGACAGCCTTGGTGAGCTTCTTTTGTTGGACCTGGGGACCTCAGCTCAGTTCCTTTTGCTTGTTTACCAAGTGTTCTCACCTACTAAGTCCTCTCGGTCCTGCAGATAATGTGCTTATCCATCTTGGACCTGGACTGGTAGAGATGGATTTAGGTGCCTCGTGCGTGGTGGACGGATTCCGGTGGCAATCATTACACAGCAGGTGGGTGCCCCGAGGAGTGATTAGATGTGGTTTAGTGAGTTTTGAAGTACAGAGTGAGTCATGTGTTCAGGACTCTGGAAATGTGTAAGAACAAGTTAGCGTCACACACACGGAGGAAAAATCCTTCTGCCCTGGTCACCTCCGGACAAGGGAACTAGTTTAAGCCAGCATCATTCAGTTAATTTCACAAAAGGCAAACTAGAGGGCAAATTGTTTGCTCCATTATTGGTGACTGGACAGAGACCTCAGCTCCACCCTGGCAAACTCGGCAAACTCCTCCTAATCTTTTAGGGTCTCTACTCAGACTTTGATGCTGAAAGAAAATTCAGCCAATAAGATGAAGCAGAGATGGGGATTTTATTGAAGATGCTTTTAATACAGGCTTGAAGCTAAGAGAAAGAGGTGCTCAGGAAATAAGGCTATGCTAATGTGGCCTCCCCAAAGGAGCGTCATAGCTGTCTTACCATTGGCCATTAGATACTCTGTTGGTGGTTCTAGAGAAACCTTTCCTTTTTCTTTTCTCTCCTTTAAAAACCATCTTTTTGCTACCATTTTGAGAACTTTATACATGGATACATTTTGATCAACTTACCCTCACGTGTCTCCCAGTTTGTAGCTGATCTACCCCTCAGTCCTGGCTTCATGGTTTCCCTTTTGTTCTCTTTTAAATAATCCACCAAATCCAGTTTGTTCTGTCCATAAACCCATTGGCATGGACCCCCAATGGAGCACAGTTGACCTACTAAGGGCCACACCCTCAAAGAAAACTGACTCTCCCTCTCTCTGCCATTATCAACCATTGATAGCTAGCTCTTCAGCAAGTGGGGGGCTCAAGAACTCCTTCATGTCCAGAAGACACTTCTTTGTTTTGGGCCTCTCCAATCTTCCCACCACTTCTTCCACAATGGTTCCTGAGCTGTGTGTGTGTGTGTGTGTGTGTGTGTGTGTGTGTGTGTGTGTGTGTGTGTGTGTGAGAGAGAGAGAGAGAGAGAGAGAGAGAGAGAGAGAGAGAGAGAGAGAGAGAGAGAGAGATACACCATGGTCCTGTTTGTGGCCGAGCCTTCCAGACACACTTCTCTGCACTTTGACTAGTTGCCAAGTTTCTCCACTAACCACTGTCCACGGTGCAGAGAAACTTCTCTGATGAGGACTGAGAGCTGTGCTCACCTGTGCTTACGGAGAAAGGTGTTTAGGGGGCAGGCTTTGTACAGGAGCAAAATAGTCGTCATAGGCTCATCCCTGTGGCCTGTGCTCTTCACTTTTGAGAGCTGAGAAAAGAGAGCTGGCTTTGAAGATGAGTTGGATGGAATTATCATCTGATAAGGTGAAACCAGGGCTGCTGTAGTTGGGCAAAAGCTTTAGTGCACACACTTTCCTCAAAAATGGAGTTTCTGATGTGTGGCTTCAAAGCCTGCAGGTTTCCAGCCAGGAAGGGAGAAAGGCCTTCCATGGTTGTACACTGTGTTGGGATTCTTGTTCCAACCCAAGCTCCCTTTCCTAATCAAGTCCCCCAAAATTTCTCTATTTTTCTTGCCTCAGTTTCTCAGGGAGACTGCAGAAACTTCCAGAGCAGGAAACAGAGCTGGGATGTGCAGTTGGCCTGGGAGTAGGTGTGTGAGTGCCAGGGGAGTGGCCTTTCCTCAGGAAATTCCAGTGCTGTGGATGGGCCTTTTCCTTGGGGATACAGATGCTGTGGAGAACAGGGCCAAGCACACATATTTTTGCCTTTGAACACTTCCCTTCCTTTTGTTTTATTTGGTAAATTTCTGTTCATTTTTCTCAAGTGTGTGGTGTGAAGGGAAGAAATCTGGCTGTGTCTGGATTTAAGGAAACTTTGAGTCCATTTATACATAGTGGGAGGGAAAAGCCTGGATGTTCATCAAAGATTCTCATTCTCTCTCTCTCTCTCTCTCTCTCTCTCTCTCTCTCTCTCTCTCTCTCTCACTCTCTCACTCACTCAAACTGAGTATGTAGAAATAGTCAAGAAGTCAAACTAATAAATGGCAGGACTCAGCAAAGGTGGCATTGAAGCAAAGGTGGTCTGAGCATATGTGGGCACATGGGATATGGGAGGAGGACATTGCACCCTGGTCTTTTCCATCCCAAACTGTCCAAGAACCTGGAGACATCTGCTTGAGCAGGTTCTACCGGCGAGATGACAGTGCAGGAAGGTCAGGAGGTGGCGAGTCGTGATGGGAAACACTAAGTCTGTTCCTTATAGCAAGAATCAAAGCTCAGGAAAACTGGCATTGGGTTCCCACATAGGGAAACCTTCTAAGGCAGGAAGGTTTGCGCAGATGACCCTGAACTTGTGTCTAGCTTGTCTCTGATGTAATGGAATCGTCTGAGCCTTCCCCTGCTCTCCAGTCTGCAAGGACGTCTACTTGGTCTAGACATCTTTCTTCCAGTTCTCTAGGCCGTGACCTTGGGTGAGAGAGTCCCATGGTCCCTTGATACTTGGTTCCTGAGACCCCAGGGTTTTGAGTTCCTACCCCAGTTCTGCGCTCACTTCTTCCCATAATGCTATCTGGTGCCCTCCAGGGCCCCCTCAATGCTGTCCCTTGTATCTGACTCAGTCAAGCTGGAAGTAAGCACCATTACTGTGGATGGTGCACTTCCTGGATCAGACAGAAGCCAGAGCAGGCAGGTAGGGAGCTCTGTGGCCGAGCCTGGCTCAGTGGGGAATCAGAGTTAATAATTTACTCTGCCCACCGTGGCCACTGGTAATGACCTTGACAAATGCTGGTAAAATCTGCGAGTCTGGCCTGGTGTTTAACTAACATCACACTGGCCCACAAAGAACTTCTTGTTAATGCTGTCTGATACGTATATGTAATCCCCAGTTCTGTCTCATCCAGCAGACAGAATGGTTCCCTCATTGTATTTACTGTCTAGAGATGTCACGCAGGGTTAGAGCCTTCAAGGAGCTGCTCCCAAGGCAGGAGGACAGGGGTACAGTGACAAATTCACCCTATATGAAGGGTACATGCAAGGGACAATCAATGTTCCTTTGTCCCTATGACCCTTTTATTTTTAAATGGACCTATCTTTCTTTCTTTCCCTTTGATTTCTTTTCTCCCTTCCCCTCCCTGTCTCTCTTTCTCTCTGTTTCTCTGTCTCTCCTTCCCTCCCTCCCTCCCTCCCTTCCTCCCTCCCTCCATCCATCCCAAACTTGCCTCAAATTCACCATGTAGCTGAGTATAATTTTGAACTTGGGATCTTCCTGCTTTTACTTCCTGCGTGCTGTGATTACAAACATTTACCACCATACTTGGGTATGCTGGGCTAAGGACTGAATTCAGGCTACATGTGTGTATAGGCATATGTGCTATGTGGATGTAGGTGCTGGTATGTGTGTACATGCATATGGAGGCCTGAGTCTGATATCTGGAATCATCCCCACTCACTCCTCATTTGTTTGAAATAAGCTTATGCCCAGTCTCTGCTTTCTGAAACTGGAATTACCAGCAGCCTGCTTCACTCGCCAGGCACTTACGTGAGTTCTAGGGGTGTTGGGCAAGCACTTTATCAACCAAGCCACATCCCCTCCTGCATCGCTTTGAGCAGTTCTGGATGTTTACCTGGAGTTTAAGCTGATAACCCTTTCTGGTGTAATGTCCATCCAGCTACTGCTTCTAGAAGGTGCATTAGTTGGAAGTGGCCCTTTCATTTTAGACATTGCCCTCCTCTTTCTCTGCAGTGCCTTCAACTCCAGTGCTATTGCTGCCTACAGTGGCCTGGACAGCTTGAGGATGCATGATGACTTTACCTCATTAGGAAGGCACTCAAGTTAGCCTGTTGTGGTTACATTTGTTTATCTCAGGAGCAGTTAGTATTCTATGAGAGCTGAGAAACACAACAGTTGCCTCTTTTCCTGAGGCTCCAAGAAAGGGATTCCCCCCTCTGTTGCTTTTTCTCATACACCATGTCTTGCTCCATAAACATGTGCTTTGAGAGGAGGCAGTTAGCCCGAGATGAGAGGCTGCAGTGGAAGAGAGCAAGCTAGAGAAGGGGAGATGTGGAAGAGGAAGATGGAGCTGGGAGGGAGGTGGCTACAGTCAGACAGTGCCCAGTGGCAGGAACAGTAGCAGAAGTAGGTGGAGGGTGCTGGGGAAGTTGCTCAGTGCTGAAAGCCCTTGCCAGATAGGATGAGGACCAGGGTTCAAATCCTTAGACTCCATCTAAGGGCTGTGTGGGAGTGGAGGTCTGCTTTAGCTCCAGCCTTGAAAGGAGGCTGCAGGGGGTCCCCAGTCAGAAGCTGCCTAGTGAGACCAATCAGGGACCATGTCAGTGTGCTCTGTGTCTGAGTGAGGCCTGACTTACTGGATAAGGTGCAGAAAGCTGGAAACATTGGGAACGAAAACACAAGAGTTCGGAGTTGGAGCCAAATATCTAGAGAGCCAAAAGGCACAAGAGGACAGCAAAGATGGAGAGTAGGGGCTGAGCTCATAGCCTGCTGGGCGGGACTTCTGTTTCAGAAATGCTGGAGAGTGTTGACAGGCAGGTTTGCTCTGTTGAGATGTGGCAATGCACTGTTACTGGTTAATGGAGAGAGCTACAAGAGGACCAACGAACCTTTGCCATCCGAGACGGGTAACCTTTATGGCCCTTGTTTCAAGGGTCTGCTCATCTATGGCATCAAACACACCCCTTACTGGTCCAATGACTTGTAGCTGCTGTGACTTCTCGATTTTGAGTGGGAGTCTGAGAAACCATTAGACATCAAAGAAATGAAGTGGGCCAGATTCCGCCCTTGGCTTGCAAATATTTTTCCCAGCCAATGGTTTGCTTTTTAATCTTCTTTTTTCCTAACTGTCTTTTGAAGAGCTAAGTCTTGTAGAGTCTAACTTATTAATCTGTCTTTCTAGACTTGTGATTTTGGTGTCACTTAAGAACTCTTTGCCTAGATATATCCCAAAGGTTTTGCCTACATATTTCTCTGTTCAGGGGCTGGAGAGATGGCTCCAAGTGATTAAAAGCCCTTGTTCTTGCAGAGAATTCACATCAGTTTACCACTGCCTGCAACTCCAGCTCCAGGGGATCTGATACCCTCTGGCCTCTGCAGCTACCTGCGTTCACATGACATACATACACTCTGGCACACATACACATAAAGATTAAATTAAAAGTTTATGGCTCATTTTTTAGCTAAATTTTTAATGTTGTAAGGTTCATGGATTTTGCTTATAGACTTCTAATTCCTCTAGCACTATTTACTGAATTGCTATTTATGCTTCTGATAAGGGATGCTTTAGGCCATTTGTCCCAGTGAGTTGGACAGCACGTTTGTGTGGCTCTGTTTCTGGGACCTCTGTTCTGTTTCATTCACTTGAGAACGATATAGTCCTGATTTCTGATGCCTTCATTCTGATAGGTGGAGTCCTTCCATTTTACTTTTCTTCAAAATTCTGCCCACTTTGTGCTTTCTCATAACTGCTGGAAAAATGTAGTGTGTAGCTGTAAGCATGTTGCTAAGATCTGGATGGAAATTGCAACATACCTCCATACCAATACAGAAGGCATTAGTGTATCTACCATGTTGACTCTTCCAGGCAACCGGCAAGGGATACTTCTCCATGTGTTCAGCCCCCCTTCAACATTTATCGTTCTGCATCATCCGATCTGACATTTTTATTTATAAAGAAATTTATTTATTGTTATTTTAAAAATATGTATATGTGTGATCCTGTGTATCACATGCACACAGGAGCCCAAGGGGGTGAGAATAGGGCATCTATATTCCCTGCAACTGGGGAGCTGCCATATAGGTGCTGAGAATTGAACCGCAATTTGCTCTGCAAGAGCAGCAACTGCTTTTAACTGCTGACCCATCTCTGCAGCCCTGATTTTTATTTACGTGTATATACGTGCATTGTGTGTGCATGTAGGTAACCCCAGAGGCCAGAGGCCAGAGGCCATCAGATCCCTTGGAACCAGAATTACACGCAATTGGAAGCCGCCTGATGTGGGTGCTGGGAACTGAACTCAGGTCCTCAGGCAGAGCACCAAGCTCTCCTAAGAGTTTAGCCACCTCTCTAGCCCCTCCCACTGATATTTTAAAGTATCACCTCTTTGTTTCACTGGTCTCCCCGATTGTGTTTCAGTTTCACTGTTTCTACCCAGATCTTCATTATCTACTTTTCTGATTGCTTTGAGTTTGTGTTTCTCTTCCCCTTTTAGGCTGATTAGAATGTCAAATTCAACATTTCCTCTTTCCTAATAACATTAGTACTATACCTTTTAATTTCTCACTCAGGTAGGTATATTTGAACTCTTTTCCACAAAGCCTCTGGCGTTTGACCCTTGGGTCAGTTAGAGAGTTCTCAAGAGAATAAGTAAAATTGGCTAAGTATCTGAAGTGCTCAACATCCCGAGCAGTTATGGAAAGGCAAGTTTAAACCGCTTTGAGATTTCATCAGATTCCAGTCAGTCAGAATGTCCACGAAAACGATTGGGAATGCATGCTGAGGAGGGCGTGGGGAAAGGGAACCCACGTTCACTGTTGGTGTCAGTGCAGTCAGGGAGAAGTCTAAACCAGCTGCAAAATAAGTCCATGACTCCTTGCCATTTGCCAAAAGACCTCGGCACCCTACTCTGCAGACACTCGCTTGCCTCCGTGCTCATTGCCGTTCTATTCACGGTATCTAGGAAGTGGCAACGTTCTCAATGCGCTCAGCAGACGGATGAGTGAAGTCTGGTATCTATACACTGTGGAGTCCTACCGAGCTGTAATGAAAAGTGTAGTCATGAGCCCTGTGGGTAAATGGATGGGACTAGAAGAGATCATACTGAGTCAGGTGACCCAGACCCAGGAGAACAAATGTCGCACGTTCTCTCTCATCTGTGGTTCTAGCACAGCATCTTTATGTGTGAGTGTATAACCTTGAGCAACTGCAGGAATAATTCCTAAATGTTTGGGTATATTTTTACCATTTCTAGTCTGCTTGTATTTTGACTATAAAACATGTGGTTTCAACTTTTTAAATGCCTTTGTTTTGCTGTTCAGCCTTTAGCTTATGTTGGTTAAAACTTCCTGAGCCCTGGAAAACAATACAGATTTTGTTAAGAAGGGATTTGTAAAACAGGAACTGCGGGTCTACTGCGGGGTTAGACATAAGTGGGTCTTTTTCTCCATCAAACACAGATGCTGTTACTCTGTGGACAAAAACTGTTGTCAGTGCATGAGCACCTGAGGTAGGAAAGAAAGTTCACCCTTTGGTGATGTTCTTTCGCCGCCTCCCAGTATATTAAGGGATCTTTTTAGATGAACATTTAGAATGTCCCCGTGCCCTTGTGTCAGTAAAGCATGTACAGAGGTCATCTGAGAGGTTAGCCACCTGTGAGCTCCCGCTGTCCTTGTTACTTTGCATGCTCCTTACAGTCTAGGTTTTGCCTTCTAGATAAAAAAGAAAGAAAACTGAAGGTCTGCCAGAGGAAGTTTGTAAACTAGGTCAGAGCCAGGAAGGCTAAAGCTTCAGGAGTTCTCGAGCAGCTGAGTCAGGAGGCTGGAATGGGTAGGGGAAGTCAGAATCAGAGCCCTGGCTGACTCAGCCAACTAAGGTGGTGACCTCCTAGAATCGGCCACCTTCTTGCTGCTCTGGGTCAGGCCTGAGATCCCTCAGCTGCCCCAGGACTGCGCTGGTAGATTCAGCCAAGTAATTTGGCCTCATTTTGTGTTAGGTGATCTGTCAGAAACAGGTAAAACAATTTTGGGACCCATTGATTTTGTTTCTCTGAGTGGCTGAGAATCCATTGGCTTTGTTTCTCTGAGTGACTGAGAATGGCAGCAGTGGGGAGGTTGGGAAGGATTCTGTAGACCAAAAAGAGGAACAAGCCAGCCATAACTGAGGGAGAGAGTGAGTTCGCATAAGACAGACAGGACATCCTGATGTGGTGGTGCACACTTTTGATCCCAGCATTCAGAAGGCAGAGGCAGGAGGATATCTGTGAGTCTGAGGCCAGCCTGGTCTACATAGAAAGTTCAACCAGGGCCATATAGAAAGACCTGTCTTTTAAAAAAAAAAAAGCCAGGGCTCAAGCTCTTCGGCAAGAAATGAGTTGTTATCAGAAGTCTGGCTGGTTTTTGTCTCTCTGGTATCTGTCTACTCTTTCCTGTCTCATTTCTCACCATTGTAGTCCTTTAGCCGAAGTTCCTGTGATGTCATAGGTGTGACCTTTAGCTTTAACACCCTGTGTGTGTAGAGGCAATATACGCATGGAGCAGTAGAGTGCCAGTGACTACTGTTTTGTCCATAAGGAGTCTGTGTTGGGGTAGAGAGGCCACTAAGGATGGGTGCCTGGAGTCAGAGAGGGTCTGGGCTGGAGCTTCAGAGTCTGTCTAGTCCCAGTGGGCACATGCAACAGTTGAAGGATTCTAAAGAAGAACCCGGCCCCTCCCGAGTCTCTTGTTTTCTCTCTGGCTCTGTGGCCTTCCGTCTCTCTTGCATATAATCCTTCCATGTGATCCCATCCCTATCAGAAGCCAGGCTGACAAGGTGTTGGTTGCTTACCAGAGAACCATAAGCTCAGCTGCTCCTTCCTTTATAGTGATTCTCAACCTTCCTAATGCTGCAGCCCTTTAATAGAGCTCCTCATGTTGGGGTCATCCCCAATCATAAAATTAATTTCGTTGTTACTTCATGACTGTATCTTTGCTACTGTTGTGGATTGTAATGTAAATATCTGTGTTTTCCCACGGTCTTCCATGACCCCTGTGAAAAAGTCATTTGACTCCCAAAGGGGTCATGATGTACAGGGTAAGAACCAATGCTTTAAAAAGTATCCAGCCTCAAGTATTTTATAGAAACATCAAGTTAACTAAAATGAGTGCCTTGATGTGGTGAAGGAGGGAGATACCTATTCTGTCTGCATGAATCCCACTGTGCAATGATGCACAATGTACAATGGGGCCAGCAAAAGTACCATAAATTCTGTCTCCAGCTGGTTTGGGCAGCACTGGTGGGACCAGCCGTCCCCTTCTCTGCTTTCTACCATCTGTCCTGGTGCCTCTAACCTCACGAGAGACTTCTAACCTTTGAGTTCCTCACTTAATGGGGGACTAACATAGAGGATAGAGTTCATAATTAACTGTTGGGTTCCTTAGAAGGTAAAGGTGGATCGATAGTCTTGCAGTAAGCAGAGCATCCTCTTCCTGAGGAAGGTTGGAGATGCTGATCTGCCCTGTGGCCTCAGAAGCCATGTTAGAGGAGATGAGGTGCTTTGGCCTGGCCACGCCCTCACAGTTATCACATTCACTTCTGGACGGCACCGCAGCCTCACCAGACAGTGAAGTGAGACCAGGGAATGTCAGTTCCCATTTGAGGGACAGAGTTTATAACTTTGTTAAATACAGTGATTTTTTTTTTATATAGGTTGAACTTAAAGCTACTCACAAAAATCCTATGTGTCTCAAACAAAGATATGTGCTATTACGAAAGATCTAGGAAAAGAAAATTTAATAGACTCAAATTATAGTCTACTGAGGACAGAATATAGCACAGCCATTAGTCCCAAGATTCTGAAGGTAACTAGAAATTAGTGCCGAGATTCCTGGCAGCCACAGTGAAACAAATTATTCTCTTGTTTCTAGAAAAACAAAACAAAACAAAAGCCAAAGTCAAGCCATTACTCTAAGAAAGGAGTTTTGCTTGACCTGTAAGTTTAAGAAGTATACCCAGTTCTCTTTCCGGTCTGAGGGTCTAGGTCCCTGTGAGCAGAGGGAGTGCAGGAGGATGCTGGGGTTCCAGGTATCATTTGTATATGCCTGAGGTGCACATTCACCATGGGAAAGCAAAGGGTTACAGATCACTGACCAGCTGCTGAGAAGAACCATTTCATTTCCAATCTTGCTTCCTTGTAGAAAAGTATCGCGTGATGTCCTGCCTACACAGGAGTTAGGCAGGAGCTCTGAACGCAACTGAAGTTAGATTTGACATCATTAGCAAGGCAAGGGGGATAAATACACGAGACCAGAAGTAATGTGGGGGTGGGGCACAGAAAATGTGTACGTGAGGAGACCAGAGGCTAACATCAGGTGCCATCCTCAATCTCTATCTACCCTACTTTATTTTAAAAAGATTTTTAAGTGTATGCCCATGTTCCTGTGTGAGCTTGTGCCCACTGAGGCTAGGAAGAGTTGTATCTACTGGAACTGGAGTTAATGATAGTAGTGAGATCTCCTGACTGCTTTTAACTGCTGACCTCTCTCTCCAGACCCTCCCCTAGTTTTGAGACAGGGTCTCTCACTGAAAATGGGGCTTACTGTGTAAGCTAGATGGGCCGGCTGACTAGGCTCCTCTTGTCTCTGTCTCCCCAGTCCCAGGATTACAGAAGTGCCTATTGCTCCTCACTTTCTATGTGGGTATTGGGGATCTGAATTCAGGTCCCTGTGTCTGTAAGAACAGGAAGTGCTCTACTGATCAAGCTGTTTCCCCAGGCCTTGGTCTGATGCACTTAATGATAAGTTCATTTCAATTGTATAGTGATATTGGCAATGATAACATTCTATCATGTTATTCTTCCCTTTAAACTATAAATAATTCAAGTAAATCCAAAGAACAGATGGCCCATAAAAGTCAGAAAAACCTATTGAGAACTGCTCGGACCGTGCTCTCTTCCCTCTGGCAAAGTCTCTAAGGAAGAAGATGGGGGCAACGGACAGCTGTGGAAGGAACTTTCTAGTGATGTGTGACTGGACACCTGGTCCTGTTCTGTTTTTCATGACAGAGAAAGCAGACTCATCAAGGCTGTAGGTAACGCAAAGCAGGTAGAGACAGACCAAGTATGAAATGGCCGCCAAGAGTCACAATGACCCCAGAGTGGAATGGGGTTTAAAAAAAATCCCATGTTGAACTGAACAAGATAAGAGACATCTGCTGTTTCCCTTTACTTTTTTATTACATTAAGAATTTGTATTCAGTGTGTGTGTGTATGAGTGTGCACGTATACACATGCCACAGTACACATGTGGAGGTCAGAGGGCAAACCAACAATTTGTAAGAGTTAGTATCTTTCTCTCCCACGTGGGTCCCAGGAATCAGTCCCTGGTCGTCAAGCTTGGTGGTAAGCGCCTTTACCCACAGAGCCACCTCTGCCTTTCTTTTATTTTCAGGGATTAAGTACAATGTGAGGACCATGGTCTTGTACATTTTGAAGGAAACCTCAAGCCTCGCTCTCTGGCAGGAACATTTGTGTGCACAAGCAAACACGCTGTTAGGTTTTAGACTCCTCCAAGGTACCATTTAGTGGATTTAATGAGGTGCCATGATTTTAAATTCTACTCTCTGTTCCATCGGCTGTGCTTTTGGTTGGTACTTGGTAAATTCCCAGGGGCGCTCAGCCAAGAGCTGGTATTCACTGAGCTGCAACTGTATACATATCTTCTGTCCAAGTGCTGGGGCTGGGAAGCTAACGGGGACCCAGATTTCTCTCCCATGAGTCTGTGCGGCTGTGGTAGCCTGCAGTTGTTGGGAGCATGGGCTGAACACCATCCCTTCAAGCTATATGCAAACACTGAACAAACTTTCAAAAAACCAACTTTCCGAGGCAAGGGTGGGGGTTCCAGAGCCCATCATTCCCACGTGTCTGTGTTCCTTCTATTTTAAAGTTGCACATTGACAGGCTCCCCTAGTGACGATGTTTGGAAGGAATAGCCATCCAATGAGTATTTGTAACTGGATAGTGTGTGAGGGCAATGGGGCCAGTGGGAACGCAGAATGGGGCCCAAGAAGCCTTATTCATAGAGAACACACGGAGGTGTGGAATTCTTTCTCCCCTCTTCTGGTCTCTAGGCCCTGCCACAGTTCTCTTAAATCCCTGGGTGTGGAGGGTGTGGAGGAGCCCACCTCTGCGGCCACCCTTGCATGCTTGTTACCCTGTGCACCTGGAGTCGGCCTCTCGCTCCCACTGGGAGTCTCTTGAGTGTACCGCTCCTCTGTCGTTAAACCATTAAACTGGGAACAGGACATACAAAGGCACGAAGAGGTGCGGATTTTATTCTGGGAAAGGATCTACTCCCATGAACTTTCTGTTCTTTTTCATTTAGGTTAAGTGGTTCTGTTTCTTCCTCCCAGACTAACTGCAAACGGGTGTCTCTCATTTTCCATTCCATTACAACTGGCCCATGAATCCCTCCTCATTCCTGAGCTCCAGCCACGGGGGACGGCGCACAGTGTTGAGCTGGCACCCCATCCCACAGACCTTGGCCAAGGGTGTTCCCTGGAAACTTGAGTTGTCTAGGCATGAGCTCAGCTCCTGGCGTGTTTGCCACCCCTCAGAATAACTCCATGTGCTTCCTATAAAATGCTAAATGCAAAGCCAGAAGGTAGCTCCTCGTCTCCGTCTCTGCTGGCCATGGCTTTCCCTCCCGGCTTCTTGAGAGACTTAACACCTCTCCTTTGTGTGGCAACAGCTGTCATTACTTCTCAGCATGGCTGGAAGGCACCTCTTCCTTCCAGAGAGGCCCTGGAGGGTGGAGAACCAACTGCATGCCATCTAGCAGGTCCCTGTGGGTCCTAAAGGCCTGGAATGTCTCTAGTGCTTTCTGTAGGAAGTCTCCAGTTCAATCAGTGAGATAATGTGCACACAGGACCCCCACATCAGCTGTCAGCATCTCCTCCTCACCGTCTCCATTGACGTCAGGCCTTCTGATTAGGGTTGGTGTCATCACCAGCTTCCTAAGGGGCTGTGAAACGCAGTGACTGAGAATCAATCTACTGCCCCACCTCAAGCCCTCAAGGGTGCTTTGACCTCTCCTGTGGGAAAGGTCCCTTCTGGTTCGAATTTCTCTGGCTGCTTCTTTAAAGTCAAACCTCTTGTAAAACCTGAACTTCTGGTTTTTAAACATGTGGCGACTTTCAAAGAGTAAACAGCCTTGCTTTGCCTGTTTGACCCAGGAAGCATCTCAGAGGAGAGGAGAGGAAGGAAAGAAGGAAGGAAGGAATAGGGAAGTGTCACCCCAGAGCTTCATCTGTCTGGGAAAATACAGGAGCACAGCCACCCTCCTCAGGATTTACATGGTGAACTGGTAAGGGCAGACCGCAGAGGGAGACGCTTCAAAACCCTAAGAAATCCCAAGAAAGGGCTAGGGCTGTTGCTCAGGGGTAGAACGCTTACCTAGCACATGTGGGGCCCTGACTACAAGTTCCCATTCTACAAAAATAACTAAAGAAAAACTAAGCCCTGGGAAAACACTGGACCAGTCCACTGTTCCTGGGAGGTGTGTGCTGGGACTTGGGCAATGGCCAGCTTACATTCCCAGGACCTGAGAAGGAGTGGTCACTACCTGTGCTGGTTGGTTTTATGTCAACTTGGCCTAAGCTAGAGTTATCCAAAAGGAGGGCGCCTCAGCTGAGAAAATATCTCCATAAGATCTGCCTGTAGGGCATGCCAGGGGATGGTGGCACACGCCTTAAGTCTCAATACCTGAGAAGCAGAGGCAGGCAGATCTCTGAGTTCTGGGATAGCTAGGGCTACACAGAGAAACCCTGTTTCCAAAAACTAGGTATATCAGGGAAGATTTGGCTGTAGGGCATGTTTTAAATTAGTAATTGGTTGGGGAGGGCCCAGCCCATTGTGCATGATTCTATCCCTGGGCTGGTGGTCCTGGGTGCTCCAGAAAGCAGGCTGAGCAAGCCCTGACCAGCAAGCCCTGACCTCTTGTAAACAGCGCTCCTCCATGGCCTCTGCAGCGGTTCCGGCCTCCAGGATCCTGGCCTGTTTGAATTCCTGTCCTGACTTCCTTCAGTGATGGCCTACAGTGTGGAAGTGTGAGTCAAAGAGACTCTTTCCTCCCCAACTTGCTTTTGGTTGATGTTTCATTACAACAATAGAAACCCCAACTAAGACAATGCCCTAGATCTATTGAACCCTAGGATGCCATGGACGTGGGGGAGTTGGGAAGCGCCCGTTTATGAATGAAAACATAACTTTTTGGAAGCACATTAGGGGACTAATTGATGAGGAAAATGAGGGCATTTTTCCAGAAGTCCAGGAATGTCTTAGCGGGGCAGATAAGACTTGCTCGTTAAAGTAGAGCGGATAACCCGGAGGACTGCAGGGTGCAGCCTCCTGAACTCTGGGGAGCAGAGATAAGATAAACAGATCCCAGGAGGAAAGCCGCTCTGAGAACAACTGGATGGGCTCAAAAGCAGCAAGCGTTTCAATAAAAACAGAACCCGGACAGCTTCCCTGTTTCTTCCTTGTCAGGTCTCGAAACTGAAATCTCTTTGCAGCTCCTTACAGTTATCAACCGTTACGTGCAGCAGAGTCTGAGAGCTGTGCTTGCCCTACCGTTTGGGGGGAGCAGGGCGTTCTACTCCAGCCCAAGTCTGTTATAGCACAGAATTGTTAACAGCCTTCAAGAGGTCAATGGTCTTGTGTAAGCGCCATGGAATTTAGTGTCCCATTGTGTTTGGCAGTCATAGTGGACATGAAGCCTGTGCTCTGGGGCAGCAAGGCTCGGCTAGGATCCTGGCTATCTGATCCTGGCACATCATTAGGTTTGCCACTTCACTGATAAGGAAAATAGCAGAGCCCACCCCACCAGTCTTCCCTGAGGATAAAAAGCAGAGTGATACATTCAATGGTTGACAAGGGCTGGGGAGATAGGTCAGTCAGTAAAATGCTTGCCGAGTTCAATCCTGAAAACTCTCACACACACAAAAAAGCAGGGCATGGTGAAACATTCATGCATTCCCAGTGACAGGAAGGTGGGGACGGGTGGGTTCGTGGGGATCACTGGCCAGTCAGCCTAGCTACTTGGTGACTTCCAGGGCAGTAAGAGAGTCTATCTTTTTTTTTTTTTTCCAAAGATGTTGCCCGAGAAATGACACTAAGCCTAAGTTCTGGTCTCTATAAAACACACACACACACACACACACACACACACACACACACACACACTTGTATGCACACACATGCATTTGCTCACACATATTTATACGTGCAAACACAAAGATGCTCGCCTGTCACACTGGATTCACCCACAGGTAGGTGCCCTGCAGAGGAGAGAGGAGAATGAGGGTTCTCCTCACAGCTGCTGCCCTGTAACTTCCATGCTTCTCAGCTCTGAGAGGACTGGGGGAGTGGGATGAGCATTCTCTGGATGTTCATCAAATAGAACAAAACAGCAGACCCACCCCATAATGGGAAGCCCCACAACTGCCTCCCCCAGTCCCTATGCCTCCTCTTGGGCCCACATCACATTCCATTTGCTGGTGTGGGTCTGGCGCTGGAAACAGAAGGCTTGAGCAATTTCCCCAGCCAGTGCAGGCCTGAGGATCATCTGGCAATGCTCTGCCGGGGCCTGGTGTGTCTGGTGACTTGAAACAAAGGGTACTGGTGACAACAGTCCAACAGGGAAGCATGCCTTTGGCAAGAGGCCTCTGTGTGTGTGTGTGTGTGTGTGTGTGTGTGTGTGTGTGTGTGTGTGTGTGTGTGTGTGTGTGTGTTTCACCTTGTCTGCCCTGGCCTGGGAGGCGGAACTGGCTGTTTGCTTTGTAGAACAAAGAACAGGCCTATTTGGGCTGGAGGGGACCAGCGGGAGGCGGGATGATGGGAGGCCAGAGAAGGGTTCCTCTTGGTTAAAACACACTTTAGGGAAAGCGTCTGGCCTACGTCTGTCTCCCTTTTTCAGATGGGGGGGAAAAAAGGCCACAGTCACAAGTTTAGACTTTGATCCAGCAAACAAAAGGCCACACAAAAGGGTCATGAGAAAATTGACCCTCTTAACCCTAGGCTTGTTGGGTGTCATAAATAGAAAAGGGATTGGGGACAGCAGCTAATCAGAGAGGGTTAAAAACGAGCCTGCACATTGTAGAAATGGGGATGTTCTACAATCCTGGACACAAGGGTGGCCCACACAGGGAGAGGGGGACATAAGCCCTCCTGGGATAGTTTACAGACAAAGTCTCGTGGAGGCCAGGCTGCCCTAGATTGCCCTGGGTAGCCACAGATAACTTTTAACTTGTGATTCTCACGCATCCGTCTCCCAAGTGCCTGGTGCACGCTAGGCAAGCGCTCCATCAACATCCCCAGCTCTTCACATGGCAATCTTAATCTTAAGGCCATGACCAGCCAAGCATGTATGCCAGGAGGTGAAGACCTGGGTCAGTGCACAAGTATGCCTGGAGATGGTGACCTCCCTGTGGGGAAGAAGCACACCAGAAGAGAGAGAGACGCCTCATAGTCCAGGGTACTTCCAGGGTTCTGTGCCATCAGCGTGGATTGTGTTGGTCGGCTTCCTCATAGTTATGACAATTACTGAGGAAAGCACGTTAAGGAAGGAAAAGTTGATTTGGGCTCACAGTTTGATGACTCACAGTTTAAGTATGCGGCCACCAGAGCAGGGAACACTCCATGGCAGGATCGTGAGGTAGCTGGTCACACTGTGCTGCATCCAGTCAGGAAACAGTGATCAATGAATACTGGTGCTTAGCACATTTTCTCACTTTTTTTTTTTTTTTTTTAGTCAATGACACCAACCCAAGGGATAGTAACGAGGTGGGTAGGTTTCCCACCTCAGCTACCCCAATCTAAAAATTCTCATACAGACATTTTGAGAATTCTATCTCCTAAGTGACTGTGGGTCCTGTCAAGTTGGCAATATTAACCACTACTGTGTGTGTCCCACCCTTGAGGATGAGAGACAGTAATGAGCTAAGTACACAAGAGATGGAAAGGAAGTGCCCTTTTCATCAGCCTATGTCACTTTCTGGGCCTGGTTAGCCCATCTTCCCTAACAGAGTGAAGGCTCCTCCCCTACCACGCAACCCTGTGGGCTGTGTCTCCACTGGGAATATCGAGCAGGCTGCTGGAATTTTTCCATCCCAGCCCCTCAGCTGTAGTAACTGACACAACGGTTTAATACATGGCTGGTGGTTTCCTTGCTTGTTATCTTGAAGTATTTCTGTGAGTCTAGTCCAATAAGTAAAAATTGGCAAGCATTATCTGTTCTCGAAAGGCACATATAGTCCAGTGGGGAAGCGAGCACGGTGGACATTCACGCAGTCGGTAGACCTATAATTGTGATGAGGTCATGGAAGAGCAGGGCTGGTCTCACCCAGTCTGGATGGTCAGGTTGAGATGACAATGGACTGAATGGAAGCTGATGAGGAAGGGAAGGTGACCGGTAATCCTCCAGGCAGATGCTCAAAGTCCCTGTGGTAGGAAGACGTGGGACAAACCAAAGACTTTAAAAAGGATGACAGAAGCGTGAGCGAGGAGGAAGGGCAAGAGGCCATGGTGAGAAGAGAAGATCACTGAGGGCCATGGACTAACTGAAGGAAGGCCTGCAGAGGCCTTATATCCTGAGAGCACAGGGAAGCTGGTGAAACACCTAAGGATGGGGCAACATGATCTGACTTCTGACTAAAACTCATCTCAGGCTGGTGAGATGGTTCAGCAGGTAAGGATTGTGGACAGGCCTGATGATTTGAGTTCAGTCTCTAGAACCCATGTAAAAGAGGAGGGAACTGGCTCTTTAAAGCTGTCTTCTCACATCTACATACACACTTGTGGTTTATGTGCACACACTTAAATAACATGCATACATACACACACTCATACACACACACAAATACACAAACATACACACTGACACACATACACATATATACACACTCATACACAATCATACATATGCACACACGTACACAGTCATACACATACTCATACATGTACACTCATACATACATGCACACACACACTCATACACACAACAGTGTATATTGGTTAATACTACTTTTCTGCCATCCCCCCTTTATGAAATAAAATACCATGACCAAGTCAACCTGTAGAAGCATTTGTGTGGATTTATGGTACTGGAGGGAGCATCCGTGATGTCAGGCAGCAGACCGCTCGGGCAGAAAGCTGAGAGATCACATCTTCAACCAAAGACAGAAAGCAGAGAGGGTGTAAGGGGCGAGGCCATCTTCTCTCAGTGAACACATTCAGCGATGTACTTCCTAACAGAACCTCAGCGGGGGACCTAGCGTTCAAACCTGTTAGCTAATGGGGGACATCTTATTCAAACCACATGTTAGTAAAAACAAATAAATATTTATAAAAATCTCTCGCTCTATTGCATGGGGATGAATTCTAGCGGGCATGAGAGGGCCTGGAGGGAAACCAGTGAGGAGCTCATGCTTTTGTCTAGGAAGAAAATGTTGGGAGGTCAAGCTGGCATGAAGGTAGCAGAAGGTAGCCTCTGAAATGATGTTTGGAACTGCTGGGACAATGTTAGCTGTTGTTTTGTTACTGGACTCTCAAAGTCATTAGTACATGGGCAATGGTCAGGTTTCACTCTCTAAGGAAGAACTCCAACATCAGAAATTTTCAGAATGATAGGAACAGATCAACAACTTTTTTTTTTTTTTTATTGTTTTTTGTTTCTTCAGACAGGGTTTCTCTGTATAGCCCTGGCAGTCCTGGAACTCACTCTGTAGACCACGCTGGCCTCAACTCAGAGATCCATTTGTCTCTGTCTCCTGAGTGCTGGGATTAAAGGTGTGCACCATCACCACCTGGTCTATAAACGCTTTTAAAAGAATCATTTGTTTGATGTGTAGGCGTGTTTGCTTGCCTGTGTGTCTGAGCACCACATGCATGCAGTGCCCATAGAGGCCAGAAGAGGACATCAGATTCCCTGGAATTGATGGGGAGCTGGGAGCTGCCATGTGGATGCTGGAGAACTGAACCTGGGTCCTCTGGAAGCAAAGGAGCAACACTGAGCCCTGACAAACTTCTTTTTCCTCTAAGAATCACCCACAGTATCTATGGTCTGTGAAATACCTCTGGGGAAACCTGTTATATAATTCCTGGGTGCTCTCCACAGAGGATACTTCAAAGATCTGCAGCTGAGCCCAGTTCACCACATGGATAGGCTGCATTTGATGGAGGGTTTGAACTGAAGACTTGGGCAAGGTTAGAGTGAATGTGTAGACTGGAGTCAATGTAGGAAGGATTTAGAGACCAAACTAGCTGGTGTTTTGATTCTACTTGATATATGCAAAAAGTGACCCTGAGTTCAGGTCCTTGTCCTGGAGGATGTTTAATTCTGCAAGGTCATTCTAAAAGATCAGTGCCAAGATGTGTGTTAGAAGTGGTGAGTTGAACTTTTAAAGAGACAAGGTAGGGAGCTGGACTTGAAGGGGTACTTGTGTGTGTGTGTGTGTGTGTGTGTGTGTGTGTGTGTGTGTGTGTTCACACCCATTCCCATTGGTGGTCAGCCTCTGCAGCCACGGTATAGCTCAGTTGGTTGGGTGCTTGCCCTAGTATGCATGAAGCCCTGGGTTCAATTCTAGCACTACATACACCAGGCATGGTAGGACACACCTGTAATCCCATCACTGAGGCGATAGAGGCTAGAGAGTCAGAAGTTCAGGGTTATCCTGGGCTACCTGGCAAGTTTAAGGCTAGCCTGGACTACATGTGCTCTTGTTTCAAAAACAAAGAAGAGGGGCCTGATAAGTTGAGCCCAGGTTCTCAGGCAGAGATGGTAGGGAAGGAACCTGACCAGAGGGTCAGGGAGCAGGATGGGGCCCCCTCCCTCCCTCCCTCCTCCCTCCCTCCCTCCCTCCCTCCCTCCCTCCCTCCCTCCCCTATTCATATCCTTCCTGACACAAGAGTTCAGTTGGAGGTAAGTCCTTTCGGATCTCACTGTAGTGTGAATTCCCCTGTGTCACTCTGAACAAGCCATTTCTTCTTTCTCTAGACCCCTCTTGCTCACCTAGAGAGTGAGTGACTCAGGGCTGTGGAGCCATTAGGTGGAGCAATCACGTCACGGTTAAGGAAGACCTTAAGCCTCCCGCCAGCTACTGGTTTGCTCAGTCTCTAAGGAAAAAAAGCCTTTGGGGGGAAATGTGCAGGGCGTTCAATTCACACGTTCCTCTGAAATTCAGGCCTCCTTTCTGAGGTGACAGCACAGCCAGGCAAGGGCCCCTTCAGTGTTTGCGGGGAACTGATTAGTGATTTCAAAGGTAAACAGCACCCCAATGAGGGAATCTGCTAATTGAGACCTCCATTTAGGACTGACGTTTATTTTTATAGAGGGTGTTTAGAAGTTGAGAGAGTTTTCTCATAGAGACAGTATTGTAAATTGAGGTTAGGTTCTCAGTCCTACTAGCAAACGTAGATTTAGCCCATGACACAGCCAGAATAGAGTTTCGTTTAACCAAGCTTGGAGGAGCCTACACACCTGCCATTTCCACGCCTGGGAGGTAGAGGCAAGGGACTGGAGTTGAAGGCAGGCGTGTGCTGGATAGTTTTATGTCAACATGAGACGAGCTGAGCTCTTCTTCCAGGAGGGATTAAGAAAACGGCTCCATAAGATCTGGCTATAGCAAAGCCTGCACAGCATTTTCTTAATTAGTGACTGGTTGGGGGAGGGGAGGGTGACAGCCCATCATCGTGGGTGATGGATGCTATCCCTAGGCTAGTGGTCCTGGGTTCTATAAAGAAGCAGACTGAGCAAGCCATGATGAGCAAGTCAGTAAGCAGCACCCCTCTGTGACCTCAGCATCAGCTCCTGCCTCCAGGTTTTTTCCAGTTTGAGCTCCTTCAGTGATGGACCACAATGTGAAGGCAGATAAAATCTTTCCTCTCCAACTTGCTTTTTGATCGTGGTGTTTCATTGCAGTGCTAGAAACCCTAGCTAAGACAGACCTTGTCTCAAAACAAAACAAATAAATAACAACAACAAACAAACAATAACAACAAAACTAATGAAAATGGTGCAGGGGATAGCTCGGCTAATAAAGTGCTTGCCTGTAAGCATACAGACCTGTGTTTGACCCCAGCACTTATGTAAATAGCCAAGTGTGGTGACATTTGCTTAAAATCTCAGCACCAGGAAGATAGAGACAGGAGGATCTATGGGGCTCTCTGGCCAGACAGCCTATTACCATCAGCAAGTTCCAGTTCAATGGAAGATCCTCCATGGTGAAGCTCATGGTGAATGGCTCCTGGGAAATGAACTAGAGGTGGTCCTCTATGTATACAGGATCACCTCCCAACAGGAAAACTAAAACAATGGCTGGTGGTGGCACAGGCCTTTAATCCTAGCATTCTGTGAGTTCGAGGCTAGTCTGATCTAACAGAGGGTGTTCTTGAACAGCCAGGGTCGTACAGGAAAACCCTGTCTGGGGGGAAAATTAACCAAAATACAAAAGTAATGTTACATCACACACACACACACACACACACACACACACACACACACACACACACACACACGGTCAGAGCTTTGACCTTGGATAGTACATTCAGCAGCTCATCTGGGGCATGTGGGGAGCTGGGTCCCTCATCCAGATTCCAGACACTGGGTGGGGTAGTTGATGAAGGTCGTATAAAATAGTGTGACTTAAGGCGCAAGGCTGATATCTTATTTGTCTCTAGAAGTCAAGTTCAACTTCACTGCAGAAGGACAGTGCCAGGACTTCCAGGAGCTCTATGAGCTACATGAGGGTGCAGGGGACTTGAGGGTGAAGGGGGAGGGAAGAAGAGTGGCCCGGGAGTCAGAGGAGTCAGACAAGGAGTGGGAGATGCCACAGTGATGTGCTGGTTGTCCCCATGGCTCCTGCAGGAGGGCGCTCTGAGGGCATCCTGGGACCAGTGTCTCTCACACAAGTCCCCGTGTCTTTGGTTTGGACTTCAGTTCAAGCCCCAGTTTTGATTTTGGCCTCTCCTGTGTCTCTGAGGGATTGGACTGCTTTATTGATTGAAAGATCGTCTCATGAGAGGAGTTAGTTGTCAGTCAGGATGAGAGCCAGGCTCTTTCAATTGTTCTGGTTCGGGGATAGGTGGTTATTGGGGGTTTTGTTTGTTTTAGCAGAGTCTCCCTGGCTGGTCCTGAATTTACTGTGTAGCTCATGCAGACCCTGAACTTGTGATTCTCCCGCCTCAGCCTCCTAAGTTTATAGGGATTTTAGGCCCACAGCCTTGAGCCTTACACTTGGAGAAATCATTAGTACTACATGGCAGAAACGGGCAGAAATGAGAACTTTTCAAAGGTTGTCTGTCTGTCCAGCCCTAGAAACAGAGGCCATGGTAGCTGCTCTTCTATCAGAGATATGGCGGGGAGGTAGGGCGCATGTTAGAAATTCCAGTTAGTGCTTGAACTCGAGAAATTGGGCAGCTCAGGTAGCTGACATTCTCTGACTCGGAGATGAATGCATTCTATACCTGGCTTAACTTACTCGCAGAAATAGAAACTTTGGTAGGTCAGAGAGGGGCAATAACCTTCATCTGCCATGTTGATACCGTCTTCTCTCTTACATAAGTCATGGCCTTGAGACTGTTAGACCGTGCTTAATTAAATTTGTATAAAATGTAGTCTCTTTTTGTTTGAGTTTGTTCACACTCCACCGCACACATGTGGGAGGCAGAGGGCAACCTTCAGGGGTCGGCTCTCTCCTTCCACCATACGGGTCCCAGGATTGGCAGTACGTGCCTTGGCCTGCTGAGCTCTCTTGCTGGCCCATGTTTAATTTTCGTGTGTGTGAGTTCATGGGCTTCCAGAATGGGTCTGCGCCTTATTTGACTTCCGTTTCGGCGTGTGTAGATAGATACTCAGTGGTGGGCACTGAAGTCCTCACTTGGGGTCCCTTCCCTCACATTTTATGATTGTACAAATGAGGTTTGCTCACTCTGGGTCAGTCAGCCCCAGAGGCCACCCAGGACCAGGATAAGGAGTTTCACCGAGCTTCTAGTGTTCCTTGAGGCCACTCTCAGAGGCTTGCTTGCAAGGCCTTACAACAGAGAAAACCCTCTGCTACCTCAGTGATCAGCTTGAATTGCTCTTACACAGTGACCAGAGATTCTGTGACAAAGGGCAGATGTTCCTGTTTGATCTGTTTCTCCTCAAAAACCCATGGTAACACAGGCATTGTCAAAGCTGGGGCTAAGAGAGGCTACCAGGCTCTTGGGTCCTCAGTCGTAAGTCAGTCTAAGTTTACTTGAATAAGGAATATCCCACTAACTGGCCTCAGGGATGGGCTAGGTTTCTGCATATGATATCTAGGTGAGCTCCTCAAACAACAGCTTACCTTCTGGGCTACTATGAGCATCTCTGAGGGTATGCTGACATTCAGCATCCCCAAGGTGGAGTGATGTGGCATGGGATATCTCAGAGGACCCCTGTCAGATGAGTCAAAGGCGGAGGGCCCTCACAGTCTGGTCCCTCCTTGTTTCGTTGGCCCATGCGTGTTCTGGGGCTGGCTAGGATAGTCTGGGCAAAGGGCTCCAAGCAGAACACTCGGGATGTGCTTACCAGGCAGCCACCTCTGTTCTGCATGCCTTCAGGGGCTCCCCCATGGAACTCTTGAATCCACTCTGAGCATAGACATTACTTCCTGTTATATAGATCAAGGGAAAAGCCCTGGTTTCCTGCAGCTGGCACATGACCAGAGCAGGTTGCTGGCCGTGATGGGACAAGTGTAACCACTGCTGTCCATGTGACCTGTGCTGCACAGCTGTCCATTGTCCCATACTGCAGCCCACCCTCACTCCAGAGTGGAGGTGGTGTCTCGGTGAAGGATAACTGGCTAGCACAGTCATGTGGCTCTGCTAAGTGGCAGAGGCTTTGAACCCAAATTTGGCTGGAGAAGCCCATGCTCTCTCCTCATTATGTCTCTTTGGGGATGAAGTGTGGAGTGGACTTGAGTTTTATTCTCTGTCAGCTTGGGACGGGCAGTCTGAGCCTGGGAACAGAAGGTCTCTGCATGACTCAAGAAGCTAGATTTACCCTGTAGTAATAAATGGGCCCACAGCTAGGGGTTGAACTGAGGAACACTTCTTGCTCTTGCCACATCTCCGGTGCGTGCCATGGCAGATGAGGAAGGTGTTCTTTAGCTCATTAGAGTTCCTGGGAGACCCACGTGTCTGTAACCTCTGCTGTAGTGAGAGGGAGAGCTGTGCTAACGGGTCTCAGGGTCTGTACCAGGATATGGTGTATGCTATTTCTCCCGTGTGTGTGTGTGTGTGTGTGTGTGTGTGTGTGTGTGTGTGTGTGTTGCATATGATATGTATAGAAGGCAAGTATGGGAGTACATGTATGTGTGAGAAGTATATGCGGGATGTTATAGAGGTACATGTGTGAATGCAACCATGTGTGTATGTGCATGTATTATGTATGTGGGGGATTCTGTGTGTGCATGCGGGGATGCAGATATCTGGAGCCCAGAGGCCAACCTTGCATCCCTCCAGTGCTATCTCCTTTTTTGATTTGAGACTCACTGGCTTGGAGCTCACAGGTAGGCCGGGCTGGCTTGCCAGTGAGCCCCACGGATCCTCCTGTTTCTACCTCCGCAGTACTGGGCTTAGGGCTGTAAGCACCCACATCTCACCCAGCTCTAACGTCTCACTCATTTTAAAGATTTTTATTTTCTAAATTAGCAAAGTATGCTTTAGCCGTTCACTCCCACCCCTTGGGGAACCTCCCCAGCTCTCCCTCGTTAATGTTCCAGGAGTGCTTTTGCCCATCCCTTTACCTGTCCTTCCTCATCACCCACCAGCTTTTAAAACTTTATTATATTTATTTATTATTTGTGTATGTGCTTGTGCGTGTGTGTCTGTGGTGTGTGGTGTGTGTGTGTGTGTGTGTGTGTGTGTGTGTGTAGGTATCTGTGCATATGAATGTAGGTATCCTCAGAGGCCAGAAAATCTCTGGAGCTAGAGTTACACAGTTACACATGGTTGTGAGCCATCTGATGTAAGTGCTAAGAACAAGAGTCATGTTTTTTGGAAGAGCCTCGAGTGTCCCTTAACTGCTAAGCTACATCTCCAGCCCCCAGCTCCTTTTATTTTAACTGGGTTTTGGGGATCAAACTCGGGTTCTCATACTTGGACAACAAACACTTTACTGACTGAGTTTACTGACTGGGTTTATTGACGGGGTTTCCCCAGGCTGACTTCTTTTCTTTTATGTTGGGGTGCGATGGGTTAAAGCCAATCCCATGGTCATCCTCAACTTCCAGAGGACAGGGAACAGGAATTTCATGTATCGGGAGGGCAAGAAAGAACTGGAAATAGCAGGGGTAGCACATTCATCGGATCTCTGGTCAGCACTCAGAGTGGTGTTTCTGGAGAGTGGCCGTGGGAGGACTGCCCTAGAAAGACCTTGCAAAGCCACTCTAGGGTGACCCTGAGTGCCTTGATTTGACTTAATCTCCCCACCCCTCTACCTTTCCCAGTACTAAGGAGAAGGTGGCATTTTGTTACCCATAATAAGAATCATGCCTACAGCCTGACTGGGAACAGTTGGCCCAAGGGGACAGAGGCCCAAGTCACCTGCCTCCTTCAAGGCCCTGCCCAACAGGAAGTCTGTGATTCATGCTCTGTAGCATTGGGTGTGCTCAGTAATTCCTTCCTGGACACTGTGGGTTGTTTACACAGCGACTAGTGATTTGACATTTGGCACTCTTATCTCTTACTTCTCTTGCTCTGTGCAGGGAATAGAATGCCACCTGTGTTTTTAAGGAAACCAAACTGTGACTCTTTTGGCACTGATATGTAGACAAAAGCCTCAGAGTGAGCAGGTGGCCTTACCTGGGCTGGGAGAGCCCTGACACTGTTTTCCAGGCTGGTAGGTCGGAGCTGACTGCTGCCCCCTGCAGGCTGACATTGGAGGAGTCCAGAGACCTTAAGGCTCGGTAGGAGCTGCTTTCTCAGTTCTGCCACTTTCAGTTAAAGTGAGAAATAACTAAAGTGATACCCTTGTTATGTAAGTTGACCCCAGGGGTTGTAGGACTCAACCTTCAATCTTGCAAACAGCCTTGGTCTAGCATCTTGATTCCCAATATGATGTCAGTCACTTCCTTTCTCCAGCTGTAGCCTCGGCTGTAAAAAGGACTATTTGGTTATGTTCCGAATGGTGATTTGTCCTAACTTGAGGATGCTTAGAAGCCCCCATACAAAAGTGAGACCTCTGGGTTGAAGGCTCTTGGTGTGAGCATTTTAGTTTAGGTTTCTTTGGGGGTGGGGGTGGGGGTGGGGGTGGGGGTGGGGGTGGGATTGGGGGTGGGGGTGGGGGGAGTGGGTGCTCTCAAGGAGCCCAAGCAGACCGTGAGCTTCTGATCATCTTGCCTCTAACCTTCCGAGCGATAGGATTAAAGGCATATACCATTGTACCCAGTTTATTAAATGCTGGGGGTAGAACCCAAAGTTTGTGCACGATGGGCCATCACACTACCAACTGAGCTACAACCCCAGCCCTACATTTTAAATGTTAAAAGTTGTGTGATTTCTACAGCTTTGAGTTGGTCCCCAGCATTTGTGGACACGTGTCGACAACAGAGCGACAAGGTAGAAGATACATTTCCCCAGATAACAAGATCTGTGGGGAAGAGAGATGTGTAACATGGTGGCTTTGAAGACCTGTGTGGCTCCAGGTTGAACCTTCAGTTTGTTTTGGAGGGACGCCCACATCAGTATGGGGTACTGGACTTACTTATCCTCTTCAAAAATCCTGCTCAACTTGTCCAGCGTAAGCACTGACAGCCTTCGTGACTCTGTAAGGTCCTGTGGTCTGTCAGTGACCAAACTAATCTCAACCCAGAGTCTAACTCCTATTTTATTTTCCTGCTTTCACCCCTAGTTCTTTCCTGGTGACGCAAGCTCAGAAGCATGGCGTTGCCTGGGTGGGGCCTCTTCTGCAGGGAGCTCCTTGCTGCTAACAGCTGGGGATGCTGGGTTCTATAAACAGTTATTTTATATGTTGGTCATAAGGTTAGCTTAGACTAGCCCTCTTTGGCAGGGAGAATGTGTCTTATAGATATGACATGGGGCTTTTTTATGTCCCAGAAATTGAGAGAACCCAGAGAAACTGGAGAACATTCAGCAAACGTTTCTTTTTAAGAGATGATGTTAAAAGACTAAAGCTGGGGGCAGAGGAAGCAGGTATGCCCCCCTTCCCTTGCTTTTATTGAAATGCCCTTCACAGGGCACAGATCCACCATTTTAATTAATTTAAATTGTGCAGTTCACAGTTTTGTTTTTTTTTTTTCTTTTTTCTTTTTTTCAGAGCTGGGGACCGAACCCAGGGCCTTGTGCTTGCTAGGCAAGCACTCTACCACTGAGCTAAATCCCCAACCCCTTAGTTCACAGTTTTTAATGTGTTCACAATGAGAGCACCCAATACCATGCCACTAGCTTATTGTCAGAGCCTCTCCCTCTCCCTTTCTCTCCTTCTCATCCTCTGTCAGTCACGAGCCAATCTTATGTCTCTCATCTGGAAATTTCACATAAACAGAATCATATGTTTAGGCACGAACTCCTGAGCACATGGCCTTTTTGTTTTGTTTTTTAATTTGGTCGAGAGAGGTTTTTTATGGCAGTTACTTTTATTCTCATCTTGAGTATCTGAATGTGTTTATTATGTGGTTTAGATAACAGCCTGTGTCACGCACACTTTGTGAGTGTGTGTGTGTGTGTGTGTGTGTGAGTGTGTGTGTGTTGCCTCCATGAATACATGTGCAACGCATGCATGCAGTTCCTGCAGAGGAGCGCATCAGTTGGAACTGGTTTTACAAAGGGCTTTGAGCCTCCAGGTGGCTCTGGGAACTAAATCCAGATCCTCTGCAAAAGCAGCCAGCGCTTTTAACTGCTGAGACATCTCTCTATCCAAATTTAGGATGGTTTTATTATCATAGTTTTTGTCTGGGTCAGTTTTAAATTACGGGTCTCTCTGAGAGTGAATCTTGTGGGTTTTTTTTTTTTTTTACCCTCTTAAAACATAACTTATTTTTACAAGGAAACAAGTTATATATGTGTACTGACTGGTTTTGTGTGTCAACTTGACACAAACTGAAGTTATCACAGAGAAAGGAGCCTCCCTTGAGGAAATTTCTCCATGAGATCCAGCTGTAAGGAATTTTCTCGATTAGTGATGTCAGGGGAGGAGGGCCCATTGTGGGTGGTACCATCCCTAGGTTCTATAAGAAAGCAAGCTGAGCAAGGCAGGGGAAGCAAGCCAGTAAGCGGCACCCCTCCAAGGAAGACCTTTGCATCAACTGCCTCTAAGTTCCTGCCCTGTGTCAGTTCCTAACCTGACTTCCTTTGGCAATGAACAGCAGTGTGGAAGTGTAAGCTGAATAAACTCTTTCCTCCACAACTTGCTTCTTGGTTATGATGTTTTTTACAGGAATAGAAACCCTGACTAAGATTCTGTGTGTGTGTGTGTGTATGTAAGATACTGTACTTACATATCCTTTTCAAAAATCCTGCTCAATTTGCCCAGAATAGGCACTGACAACCAGCTCCTTTGTGACTCTCTGTAAGGGCCTGTGGTCTGTCAGTGACCAAGCTAATCTCAACCCAGAGTCTAACCTCTTTTATTTTCCTGTTTCCTCTGTGTGTGTGTGTGTGTGTGTGTGTGTGTGTGTGTGTGTGTTCGTGCACACACACATTTATCATTGTGTGTAATGTGTGTTTGTGATGTGTGCGATGTCATGATGTGCACGTGGAGGTCATGTGGTCTTAGTTTATCAGAGCAATCCTGATACCCACTGAGCAATCCTGCCAGACACAGGGGACCATTTACATTTTAAAGCCACATAATCACGAGTTACTATAGGGAAAACCGTGGAATAGTTAAGTACGATAAAGAGAGAGCAAGAAGTATCTTTTCGGTGCTTCTTTGTGTAGGAAAATGGCCACTTTGGCAACAAGCACACAGAATAGGGATACAGAGCTTTCTGGAAGCTTTGCCTGTTTAGCCTAAGGTATATCGAGTTAATAACAAGAAGGAGAAAATGAGCTGGTGACGGACGTCATATACTGTAGTGGCAAGAAGTCGCCTGCAGTCTTCTGTTCTAGGTGCTGTGGCGAGGACTCTGAGACCCGGCAGAAATGACATGTGACCATGACAGGACAAGACTGAGAGTCCTAGAAGTTCAAGTTCAGCTCCGTGTTTGCCCAGTGCTGCCTGCTCTCCAGTTCCTTTCAGGGACACAGAAACCAGCTGGACTGGCCTTGTATGCTACAGAGGAAGCTGATATAAGTTCAAGAGTTACACAGAGCCATCATAAAAAGACCAGCAGGGTCTGGCCTGGAAGCCACCGCTGCCCAGCCTAAAACAAGCTTTTTAAATTGGGTGGGTGGGGTGACCCTGAAGGCAGTATAAGTGTATGACTGCCTATATCTGAGAGCGACAAGGGATTCATTATCATCCGTCTAGGCTGTCACTGGGCCAAGGAGAGCAACTATGCTCTCCTTGTGTGTTGTGGAGAGAGCACAACCTTCCAGCAGGTGAGCTGAGCTGAGGGGCACTGGGTACCTCTCAGCTCAGCTCCTGCAGCCTCAACACACTGGCGTGTGAGTGGCCAGTGGCTCGGAACTGACAAGCCAGCATTCTATCCCCTGGCCTCCTGGCCTCCAGGCCTCCACGCCTCAGCTGTTTGCCCTCATTCAGCAGAAAAGAGAGACAGGAAGGAAACAAGAGCTGGCTGTGGCAGAGACCTTGTTAATTAGTAAAGCCTGAAAGGCTGTGTATTGACTCTGCACTGGGGCAAGCCCAGAGGCCCTGACCCTGCTCGTCTGTCTGTCGGCCATGAGGAGCGAGGTGTCATACCTGAGCTCTGGAAGGAAAGGATAGTCAGCCCCTCAGTTAAGCGGAACACTCAAGACATCGCCATCGGTGTGCTGAGCTTTGTGCTCGCCGATGTGTTACCCCGTTCCAGGGGCCAGATGAACTCAGGTGGCACCTGTCTTATGTGCAACGCATGGTGACATCAGACAAACACTAGGATTTGGTCTTTCTGTGTCACACTAATTGCACACCTCCCCCAACTCTATGCCCCTCACCCTTGCTACCGAGTTTTAAATTAGTAACTACAGCACGTGGTCGGGCGCGAAGGGTTTCAAAAGCAGTGTAAATTCAGCAGTTCAGCACATTCAAATAGGCTGCTTGCCCTGAGTCACCATTAGTTCACCAGATGCACACAGTGGCCTAGGTGTTTAATGAATGATCAGCCAGGAATCCTGACTTGCCCTTTAAATACCTTAGGCTCATTTCTGCACAGCACCAGGTGCTCTGGAAAGGCAAGGATCTCCACCATTTCTTCCAAGATGTGTAGGTTTCGGGGCTGGAGAAATGGCTCAGAGGTTAAGAGTGCTTGCGCTCTCCCAGAGGACCAGAGTTCTGTTCCGAGCGATGGCAATGGGGCATTTGCAAATACTTATGAGTGTAGTCCTGAGGTGTTTCTCAACCTTGCTAGGGTTGTGAACCTTTAATACAGTCCCTTTATTTTTGTCGCTTACCTCATTACTGTAATTTTGCTGCTGTTATTAATCATAGTGAAAATATCTGATATGCAGGATATCTGATATGTGACCCCAAAGGAATAGTGACCCACAGGTTGAGAACCACTGCTCTAAGGGATCTTTGTATTCTAATGTGAGTATAGGACCATGTGTGCATGTGTGTGCACACATACAAACACACACATACACACACACACACACACACACACACGAGTAAAATCTCATTTTTTTAAAGGTAGCTTTGAGGAGCAAGATGGCTCAGTGGGTAAGGGTCCTTGCCCCCAAGACTTAAGATTTTTAACTTAATCCCCAGAACTTACATGGTGGAGGACAGCACAGAGTAAGTTGTCTCCTCCCATGCACAGCACTAACACACACAATAATAAATAAATAAGTGTAAAAAGACGTGTAGGTTTGATTTGAGGCTGCTGAGAATGGGCAGGTGTGGCTTGAAGCCAAGGCTGCAGTGGTAAGCCAGGTGAACGTCCTCTCTTTGTGGAAACACGCGTAGGTATAGTTGGATGGCTAATAGGAACACCCATTGGAGGAGCCAGGGTTTCACTCGGCTGATATCCACAGCAGTGTGTGAAGCAGCAAGCTCTGCCCCATGCATTGGTGAGGGAGGAACTGGAGGTTGTGGGAAAACTGGAGCTGAGTCGCCCCTTCTCTCATGCCTCGTTCTACCCTGTCAGGCATTTCCCCAAGCAAAGGTGGGAATTCCATTCCCACAGGTGCTTTATGATCGTGTGGCCCGTGCTGGGATACCTGTTCCTATGCAGAGTGGGTGAGGAAGAGGGAGTCTGGCAAGGATCTGAAGGTTAGCGGTGAACCTTCCTTGGGTGCCAAATGTGCATCATCATTAGTACAAAAGGAGACACCAAGGGCTGGGGAGATGGTTTGCCTGGCAAGCGCTGAATGTGAGTTTGATTCAAAGAACCAGTGTGAAAAATCTGGCTGTGGTATCAGGTACCAAAATCCTAGTACCTGGGAGATGGAGGCAGGGGGATGGTTCTCTGGGGACTATCTGGCCAACAATCTAGTTTACTCCTGAGTTCTAGGATAATTTGACACTTTGTTTAAAAAAAAAATAAAGAGAAAAGAAATGAAAAGGAAGGAAGGAAGGAAGGATGGATGGATGGATGGAAGGATGGATGGTGCCTGAGGAATGACAGCTCTGGCTTCCACTTGTGACACTGTACACATGCTCTCCTCCATTCCCAATCCCCAACCCCTACACACACACACACACACACACACACACAAATGACATGGCATAAAGTTAAAATGTTACACTGGAAAAAGCAGGATTTGTAAAGGAGAAACCCAAGCCTTAAGAGCTGTTGTCCAGAGCCCCTGGCTTTCTCTTGTCACCCCAAAATGAGTTTCTCCACCTCAGGGTCCGTTGGTATAAACACTGGAGGGCCACCACTGCAATTGCAAGATGCTGGGCTGCCTGCGCCTGTTTGCCTCCTCACCATTGGTGAGAAGGAATTGCTTCACACGTAAACCAGCAGGAGAGCGCTGTGGACGCTTTGTTTGCACAGCTGCTGCTGGCCTCCAGCTCGGCTCGCTATCTCTTACAGTGCAGAAGGGCCTGTGAACAGCCTGGGGAAAGGTTTCCAGAGGCTGGAGGAGGTGAGGACATGCCTGAGTGTCCTCCAGGTGCCTGTGGCCAAAATGGCTGAACTTTTAAAATGAAATCAACATGTATTTTAAAAACGTGACTTCACATTGCATTTCTGAGGTTCAGAATCCAAATGCTGTAGGCACCCTTGCAGTGGATGAACTTGCCTCAGCCTTTCCTCAGCCCCACTTCCCTTCCTCAGTCTGTTAGTGTGAAGTCAAGCACGTAACCATCTTGTGCACAGAAAGGCCTGGGTGGACTGCTCTGCCCCCTCTAGGTTTTCCCTCGTTCATTCCTTCTCCAGCTGCATAGCGTCATTGAACTGACACAACACCGAACGACATTTAGTACGAGTGCAGGCTTTTATGGTAGATCTTTTTCATTTGCTTTTGCTTTATGGAGTCTCCCTTTGTATTCCTGGCTGGCCTGGAACTCACTGTGTACACCAGGCCAGCATTGAAGTCAGAGATTCACTTGTTCCCCAAGTACAAGGATTAGGAGTGTGTATCCCCAACCCTGGCCATTCGTCTCTCTTTTGAATCATTTTGCACATGTGTAGGCTATGATACTGGGAGAAAGGTTGCCGTGCAAAGGAACGCCTTTGTAATTTCAGTGGCTACAACCATGTGGTCGACCACGTTACCTTCTAGGCCTTCCTGCCAGACCCCCCCACCCCCCACCTCCCCCACCCCCCCCCACCTCCCCACTCCCCCATCCCCGAGCTGAGGACCGAACCCAGGGCCTTCCGCTTGCTAGGCAAGTGCTCTACCACTGAGCTAAATCCCCCAGCCCGGCTGTCTCAGTCTTAATGCAGCTTTTAGTTATGGTTTAGGCTTTGAAAACAATAGTAGAAAAAAAAGCCCAATTGCTTTGTGGCCATGATAATCGCATAGGGGTTTTGAGTTGCTGGAGTGACGGGGATTGGTGTTGATTTTTGTTGACTGCCTGGATGAGTGAATAAGATAAAATGATAAGTGGTAAGTGCACAGCTCTGCGAATTGATGGAGTGCCTTGGGTGCTCTTTCTGATGGTATGGTCTCTCTAACCTTGCTATGACATCTGGACATAAGATGGAGGGAAATACGCCCAGCACTATAAATATGGCTTCTGTGTCTACACAGTGCCTCTGGGTCAGCAGGGCTTTCCTAGCCCTGGCATCATTGCCACGTGGATGGGACCCAGACATCACTACGGATCTGGAAAAGGTGATGTGGGAGCTGGGAGGCCAGATACAGCTTTTCTACATCGACTTTCTTCGCTTGGATCTCTCTAGAATGACTTTGTTACAGCACATGTCTTGAACAAAGGCATGGGCTTTGTTTATTCTTAGACGCCAGGGCTGTTGTTGAATTAGGTATGGTTCCAGGAAAGGGGAAGTTTGTTTTATGGTCTTTTTATAAAATAGTAAGCTGGGGTTGGTGGGGGAACAGGGGCCAGAGAAGGGTTCTGGAGAGGTTTGCCAACAAAGGCTTATGTTAAATGTTAAACTGTTTGTAAACACAATGCGGTTTACCACATCGTGCACCACACTGAGAAAGGCAAATTAGCAAATAATCAGAACAGCATTAAGTGCAGGGACAATATACACGCTCCCCTGGAGGCAAACACAGCCTGTGCCACTGTGAAGGTCAGGCCGGGGTGACCCTGCCAGCTTCAAACTTACAGACCAAGTGCCTTTCTTTAGCAGTCCAGGGTGTGAGTTGGGTCCAAACCAAGGTTAAATCAGGTCTGATTTTCAGCATCCTTCCTTTTCCTGAGACTTCCAGGAGAGAGGGAACCTGCTGACTACAAGTGTTCTTTCCTTCACTGAAAGATTTGGGCATCAGGGATCCCTTTCCGATCACTAACAGGGCTGCAAACCCCTGTGCCCCGGGGCAGAAGAGACAGCTTACAAGTTGAAAGCACTTGTTCTCGCAGAGGACCAAGTCTGGTTCCCAGCACCCACATGGCTGATCACAGCCACCTGTAACTCCAGGGGTACACAGACATACGTGCAGGCTAACACTCATGCACATTAAGTAAAATAAGTTTTTTAAAAAATATTTATTTATTTTATTTATGAGTACACTGTCGCTCTCTTCCGACACACCAGAAGAGGGCATCAGATCCCATTACAGACAGTTTGTGGTTGCTGGGAATTGAACTCAGGACCTCTGGAAGAGTAGTCAGTGCTCTTAACCACTGAGCCATCTCTCCAGGCCCAAAATAAATCTTTAAAAACAATTAGAACTGTGCTCAGGGCTAAACAATCTTTGCCCACCATTAATACTCTGCCTCCAGGTCTTCCCTGTATCAGTCAGTCTAAAAGGAAAAGAAAAGAAGGACATTAAGCTATCATTCACATAATATACAACTCCATGATTTATAGTATATTTACAGGGCTGTGTGGCCATTACTACAGTCAATAGAATGGTTTCATTAGTTCTCAAATGGAATGCATGCTCATCAGCAGACCCTCCCCACCTCTTTCCTGTATCCCCGCCTCTAGCCTTGGCCAACCATTAAGCTATCTCCTGTGTCTTTAGATTTATTATTCCAGAACGTTCCTTCCACACCAGTCTAGGATCTTTCACTCAGCATCATGCTTCTGCTGTAGCCCATGTCAGCATTTTATTCCCTGTCATGGAGCGCCACATTTTCTTCACCCGATCATTTGTCGGTAGGGGAGTGAGTTGTTTCCACTTTTAGGACACTGTGAGCAATGGCGCCTTGAACACGTGTGTGTACGTTTTTATAGAAAAGTGAGCTTGACAGCCTCAGGGAAACTTGGTTTAGCATTGCTATGAAGCGCTGATGGTTTTCCTGCATGGCTACAGATTTTCTATCGTCTCAGCAGTGCGTGAGGGCTTCAGCTTTTCTGTATCTTCCCTGGCACTAAGCATGTGTGAGTGGCGGCTTTGATCTGCCCTTGCCTAGTAACTGGTAGAGCAGCATCTCATGTGCTCGTTTCTGTGTCTTCTTTGGAGACAAACCTATTCCTATCCTTTGCCCACATCAAGGGTGGGTGGTTTTCTGGCCATTGAGATGCACACCTTTGGTTTCAGCACTTGGGAAGGCAGAGGCAGGCAGATCTCTGTGAGGTCTAGGGCAGCCAGAGCTGTGTGAGAGTCCGTGTATTTTTATTTTGTTTTGTTTTGTTTGTTTGTTTGCGTTATAAATGGCTTGTTTTTATTATGAAGGTGAAGAATTCTTTATTCTGCTAGGATCTGATTGGTAAATCTTTCCTCTTGCTCTGTGGGCCACCTTGTAATCCTGCAGCGTTGTAAAGGTTCCCACAGGCTACCCTCACAGTGAATTACAAGCTCACAACCACCTTCCGTTGTAGGGGGCGCTATAATGCCTTCTTCTGGCTGCCTTGGGTACTTCACAGACTTGGTGTTTATAAAACATGAAGGCAAACACACACACACACACATACACACACACCACACACACACACACACACACACACACACACACACACACACAGATGTCTGTCCTTTTGTCATCTGTGCTTTTGGTATTGAAGCAGAGGGACCTTGGTCTAGACCAAGATCACAGATATTCATTCCCAAGTCTTCTAAGAGTTTAAATAGTTTTAGTTCTAGAATTCAGTTCTAGAGTCATTGTGTGAAGGGTAAGAGGTGCTGGCTTCGTGTGTTTTGTTTGTGACAAGGTCGCGTGTAGCCCAGGCTAGCCTCACATTTATTATGTAGCTGAGGATGATTTTGACCTCCTCTCCCTCTGCTTGTACCACCTTAGTGCTGGAGACTGTGCCACCACATCCAGTGCATGTGATGCTAGGGGCCAAACCCAGGGCTTTGTGTATGCGGCCAAGCATTCCAATGGAGCTGCTGTGCCGCCAGCCAACCATTTTCCCACCTTTACGGTGGGCTGAGAATAGCTCCTGGGCTCCTTAGAAGGTGGAGGACTCATAGGAAGGACCCGGCATAAATCCACAGCTCTACCCTGGCCCTCAAAACATCAGGTGACAGGCAGCAAGTGGGCTGTAGGCTGTTAATCACCCTCTCTTTTCCCTCTGACATTCAGCTTTTTTTTCTTTTAATACTGAGTATTGAAATTACTCCCCCAGTTGGGTGGTGATAGCTCAGGCCTTTAATCTCAGCACTCATGAGGTGGAGGCAGGAGGATTTCTGTGAGTTCAAGACCAGCCTAATCTACATAGTGAGTTCTAGGACAGCCAGGGCTGTTACATAGAGAAACCGTGTCTTGGAGAAGGAGAAGAAAAAAAAAAAATGGAGGAAGAGGAAGGAAGAAGAAATAATGATGATGATGATAGTGATGAAGATGAAGATGATGATGAAGAAGATAAGTCCCTCAAACATGCTAAGCAAGTCTATGCCATGGAGTTACATCTCCAGCTTTATAAAAATCTTTAATTTTGAGATAGAGTCTCTAAATTGCCTGGGCTAGCCTCAAATTCATCAACTATTCAAGGCTGGCCTGGAACTTCCAATCATCCTGCCTCCTCTCCCTGTCACTGGGATGGGAGACATGTTCCAGGAGGTCCCAGCAGCAGCAGCAGCAGCAGCAGCAGCAGCAGCAGCAGCAGCAGCAGCAGCAGCGGCTTCCTTCACAAGCTGGGCACGGCCTGTGAATCCTCATTCCTTTGTTCTCTTTGTGCTTAGAATGTTGAGGTCCTGGCCAGCAGGAGCCACTCCTCAGAGCAGACCCAAGAAGAGGCTGACCTGCGCGAGAAAGCCCTGAAGGAGGAGAATGAGAAGCTGCAGGGAAGGATAGTGGAGCTGGAGCGCAGGGCGGCCCAGCTGCAGAGGCAGATGGAGGATGTGAAGGGTGACGAGGCCCAAGCGAAGGAGACACTCCGGAAGTGTGAGGTAAGGCGGGGCCTTGGCTCTTTCCGGAAAGTGACTTCAGAGGTGGGGGAGGGACTGTCAGGATTTATTCAAGATGCCAAGGTAAACTGCAAGCATCTGTAGGAGTGGTCTGTGAGCAGGGATGACAAAACCAGGATGAGAAACGTAGGCCCTCACAGAACAGTCCCAGTGACTCTGGCGTCAGACACTCATCTCTCTGAGGCTCACTGGGGAACCTCCCAACACCTGAGAGGCCTTGTCACACCTCCACCAAGCCGACTCACTAAAGACATCCTTTCTTTAACACATAGCTGATATTTTAGGAGAGTTTAGCAAACCAGTTATCTGGTTTGCCAGGGAAGCAGTTAGGAAAAGAGGTAGTGAGAAAGGGCAGCTGAATGAGACAGCGCTGGGCGCCATCGGGTCACCAGCGCACCTTCTACAGCAGGACCTGGCCCTGCCTGGGGTTTCCGCATGTCTAGGGGTAAAGCATGGGTATCTGTATTAATGGAAAACAACAAAACAAAGCACCAAGGTAACCCAGAGAGTCGCATGGAGATAAAAGTGGGACTCCAGAGGGGCCCACACCCGGGAACCCAGCCGTTCCTGTCATCTTTACCCCATGAGAGGCATACTATGACCATGGCTATCTTCCGTCCTTATATCCTTTGGCCTCTCTGTTTCATTGTAGAGTGAAGTACAGCAGCTTGAGGAAGCCCTTTTGTGCGCCAGAAACGAAGAAAAGGAAGCCACATGTGCCAGAGCGGCTGTGGAGAGGGAGCTGGAGCAAGCTCAGGTAAGCCGTCACTTCCTCAGCCACGTAGGTGGACATGGCCGCTGGGTCTGTCCTTCCAGGGAGTTCCTTTCACATGGGTAGCCACGCTGAGCTCTAGACTGGTGACTCAGAGGTAGGGGATGGTTGGTCATATCTGGAGAGGTTTAAGTTGTGGGAAGATACTGCAGGTCCATGGTGAGCGTCCTAGGAAGCACAGGCCAGCCCCACAACCACCAACGTTTCTGGTGTAAATGTCACTGTGCCGAGGCTGAGAAGCCCTGGGTGGGGAAATTCTCGACAGCTTTGCAGAGATAAAATACAAACAGGGTATGAAGGCTAGCAGGACTTGTCCCTAAGGCGGCCTGGAGTGGCCTCTCTGCAGAAGCCAATTTCCCTTCTCCTTTGGGCAAACGCAGTCCACACTGTGGAGTCACTCTTTCAAAGCAGCTATTAAAAGGAGCAGGAAGAAGTCATTTCCTTGAGACCAGATAGCTATCTCTTTTCAAAACCAGGACGTTCGGAGAAAATGAGATTTTTTCCTTTTGGATGTCAGGAAGATTATTCGAAGCCCACTGTAGTCAGAGCCAGCGTCAAGTCTGTAAATTGACTTTTGCGCCATGGACTCAGTGTGACTTCTTTCTGTCCTCCCACTCTGAGGTTTTTAAAATGCTGCCTAAATATCCTTGGGGCGAGTTTTGGGGAAGGTGACAGCCGAAGGACTGGATCCAGCAGGCTGTTGAAGTTTGCAGTGGGTTCCCCACTGGCCTGCAGGGTCAGGTGGGGGACAGCAAACAGGAAGTGAGTCAAGCTTGGAGCCGTGGTTCAGAGCTCTAAGTGCATGAGGCTGGTTTTCTTAAGCTCTCTCCTGTGGTGCTGAGCAGGACTCATACTTGGACATCATGGCATCTGGCTTTACCTTGGGAGCCAGGGATCTGAGCTCAGGCCCTCCTGCCTGCACGCATGTGCTCTACCCACTGAGCAGCTCCCTGGATCCCCTCTGCAGCTCTAACGCTCTGGGAGCAATGCTGAGGGAGGCACTTTGACGCCTCAGAAATGGTGCTAACAGTCCAAACCCACTGGCTAACAGTGGAATACGATTTACATGTGCGGGGTGGGGCGGGGCGGGGTTGGGGGTGGGGAATCCCCGATAGGTGATTCTAAGACCCAGAGTAGGTGGATCTACAATGACACCCTTGAGCTTGAGGATCATTACCCGTTACTGGATGTAGAGCCTTTGACTACATGACTAAGCTCAGTAACCAAGGCTCACTAAGCTCCCAGAAATGAAGGACCGGAGGAAGGTAGCTTCTCAGAGGTGTGGGAGCCGAGCGACTATAGACCAGCCGTGAAGTGACAGGGCTCTCCCTTTCTGCTGTCTCAATACACAGAAGGCTCAGGGGAGTGGCAGCGGGGGATAAGCACTAAGCCTTCTCTCTCTCTTTTTAATGATTTATTTAATACACGTGAATACACTACACTGTCACTATCTTCAGACACACCAGAAGAGGGCATCAGATCCCATTACAGATGGTTGTGAGCCACCATGTGGTTGCTGAGAATTGAACTCAGGACCTCTGGAAGAGCAGTCAGTGCTCTTAACCTCTGAGCCATCTCTCCAGCCCTAAAAGCCTTCTTTTAAGGATAAAAATATATTTAAAAAAAAAAAAACCCAATAGTTATATGACTACCTCTTATATCAGATTCAATATCAGCAGTGGGATGTCCCTTAACATAGAATGCAAATTCCAGCCTTTTCGAGTGGAGTCACTGTTTTTGGAACAGATAGGAATCCATAAACTTGAATTTGAGCTTTATCTCAGATAATCTTAAAATGTCCCACGATTTAGAAATGCCACCTAGAAAATGTTCTGTCTCCTTGGCTATCTAAGAAATATGTTCTAGGTGCACGCACACACACACACACACACACACACACACACACACACACGGGGCAGGGGGTGGATTGAGAAAAAAAATTTATAAAAAGTCACTGCTACAAAGACATAGCCCAAATTCATCCAAAAAGAAGCAAGCTTGGGACCTTTGGAAGGTGTGTGTGTGTGTCCGTCCTGTGTGTGTGTCCGCCCCTGCCGTCCCAGGGTCACACCAGGGAAGATGAAGAGTTGGCTTGTGTCACAGGACCCCACAATCATCTGTGGAAGCCAGGGGCTAACATAGGGAATCTTTCTCTATTGCTTTCCACCTGTTTTGTTTTTGTTTTGTTTTGAGACAGGGTTTTTCTCATGTAGCCCTGTTGTCCTGGAACTAGCTGTGTAGACCAGGCTGGACTCTCACTGAGCTCTGCCCCCGGGCCTCCCGAGGGCTGGCAGGCACCACTGCCAGCACCACCATGGGTGGCAGGGGAGAGAGTACACCCACATTTCTGAGATCTAGTTCCTTCGAGTTTTTCCCCACAGGTTGGAATCAATCTCACTGGTTGTAACAACCCCCTTTCCCATTTTTCCTCCCCAACCCCAGGAAGTAAACCGCAGGGTTTGACCTGCTCTTGCTGTGTGGCCAGCTGTGGTTGCAGTGGACTAATTTGCCCCCACACTGGCATCTGTCTTAGTTAGGGTTTCCATTGCTGTGAAGAGACACCATGACCAAGGCCACTCTTATAAAGGACAACATTTAATTGGGGCTGGTTTACAGGTTCAGAGCTTCGGTCCATTATCAAGGCAGGAAGCATGGCAGTGTGCAGGCAGACACGGTGCTGGAGGAGCCAAGAGTTCTGCATCCTGATCCACAAGGAGCAGAAGGAGACTGTGCCACACTGGGCAGAGCTTGTGCTTAGGAGCCTGCCCCCACAGTGATACGTTTCTTCCAACAAGGCCACACCTCCTAATAGTATCACTCCCTATGGGTTAAGCATCCAAACACATGAGCTATGGGGGCCATTCCTATTCAAACCCCCGCGCCTGGATATTTTTCTTTGCTCTCTTTTCCCCAACAGCTTTTGTTGATCTTGGTTCCCTGTAGGGGTAAACTTCAGCAGCCTGACGATGTTTGCTGCTAATGTACATCCCGCCCCTCTGCCGCCCAAGTTCAGGACCGCCCCAGGGCTTTTCACTCCCATGCTGTACACTTGGCAAGCACACCTACAGTATACTCTGCAAACCCAGGAGGGCCTGGGATGACTGAGGAATAGCTTCAAGATGCATGAGTAACCACACAGAACGGCAGATTATAAACTGTGAAGCACTGTGTCCAAACGTCAACCATTGTTCTGTACAGCCTCTTGCAAGGACACAAGACAAGGCAGGGCTTAAGAGCTCTGTGCTAGGTCGTGGTAGCAGTGCATGCATTTAATCCTGGCACTTGGAAGGCAAAGGCAAGCAGATCTCTAAGTTCGAGGCCAGCCTGGTCTACAAGTTCTAGGACAGCCAGGGCTACACAGAGAAACTCTGTCTCAAAAGAAAAATATACACATATTAATATATTAAATAAATGAATGAATTTTGAAAAACGTTCCTGTACTAGGCTGGAGATTGGGCTCAGCTGCTAGGGCGCTTGTCCCGTTGGTTTAGGTCGATCTGCAATATCAATGTCCTGTTTTGAGAACAAACATTCAGATTTAGGAGTCTTTCCTAAACCCCACCATGCACTGTGTCTGTTCGATGTCCTTCCATCACTCATCCTTCCACTGATGACTGTGGAGGTTGCTGGTTAAGTCAGTTTGCCTTTTTCAGTCCCTGATTCCCTTGATTCTTTCCCCTTTGCCTAAAGGTGATGGGTTTCACTGCCTTTGCGGTGTGACTATGAAGTTCCCCTTGCCACCTGTGGCAGAGGGCGAACAGGTCGGTGAGTGGCACTGCTGTGGTTTTCCATCTGCAGAGAGAGCTGAGCCAGATCTCCCAAGAGCAGAAGGAACTCCTAGAGAAACTCCAGGAGGAGGTGGAGCAGAAGGAGCAGCTGAGGAAGCTGAAGAACGAGATGGAGAGTGAGCGAAGGCACCTGGACAAGACCATCGAGAAGCTGCAGAAGGAGGTGAGAGGGCAGGAGGCAGAGCCAAGGGCAGGCCGACCCAGGAGAACCCAGCAGCTTCTCCCGCAAAGGCTCAGGAAATCCATAGTTCCCCCAGGCACAGATGTATCTGGACGGTGCAGATACCCTGCAGCCATTCCTTGGACTCTGGAAATTCCAGATGCGAGAAACTTAGCTAAAATGTAAACACCGAAACCCTCAGGGCCCTGGGCACCTGGTCACTTGCTAACAATAAACAGAGCTGGTGTAGACACACACTTACCCAACGTTCCTTGTCCTGGAGTTGAGGCCTCTGGGAAAATCTGCATACTTACGTCTCTCCGATGTATCCAGGAGTGCCAAAGGCAGTTTCTAAACCCTGAAACTTCTGCCCCTCAGCTCATTTCTGCCCCAAGATACTCACAAAGAAAGGCACACACGGGAGGCTGTCATTTTCTGATCCCTACCCTGTGCCAGGCATTTTGCTAGTGACATCTCTAGCTGCAGCTAGAGGTCTATCTGGGTATTGTCTTTACTCTGGCGATGCCTCCAGGAGGTAGATAGGATTTCAGTGTTTCCAAAAGGACAGTGCCAAGGCCCTCAGTGGCTAAGGATTCACCTCAACCATACACTGGATAGTGGAAAGCAAAGTTCTGACCTCAGAGCTGTGCATCCAGCCCCTGCTCACTCTTCCATGCTGTCCCCAAGGCAGGGTTAAGCCCAGGGCCTGGTGCTTAGCAGTGATGAGAGGAGATGTTTGCCATGTAGGAATGGGCTCCAGATGGAGTATGGCAGGGTCCCCTCATATCACGCCACTTCCTCTAGATGGCCGACATTGCTGAGGCCTCCCGCACTTCCTCTTTGGAGCTGCAGAAGCAGCTGGATGAGTATAAGGAGAAGAATCGCCGGGAGCTTGCGGAAATGCAGACACAGCTGAAGGAGAAAAGCCTGGAGGTGGAAAAGGCCAGACTGGCAGCCTTGAAGATGCAGGATGAGGTAATGCGTGCTGGGTAATCCTCTCCTGTCTCTCTTCTGAGCGCGTTCTTCAGCTTGCTTCCAAGGCTTCTGCTGAGGCAGCTGGGCCAGGGGATGCTCAGGGAAGCTTCGGGGCTTGTTTTATTCTCTGTTCTCTAGTGATTCCATGCAGGTAGCCTCCTAAGGTGCTAAACTCCCACTGACGCACAAGCGAGACAGGGACAGCTTTAACTGGGTCGCCTTCTGGTTAGGTCCAACGTTTTCTGCCTGAAAAGTTGAACCATCCTTTATGGAGCAAGGATATTGTTACGTCCATCTGTGTCCGGATACGTCATTCACATCCGTGCCTTCTCTCATTCAGAGAACAAGATGGCAGGAAGGGACAAGGCTCTTTTAACAACCATTTTGTTTGTTTCTTTATGTGCAAATGCGTGATTCCACGTGAGTTTGTCTGTTTGCAGCACGTATGTGTTGGTGCCCATGGAAACCTAAAGAGGTTGTTGATCATTTGAAGCGGGAGTTGTGGGCGTTTGTGAGCTGCCTGATGTAGGGGCTGGGGTCCAAACTCTGGTCCTCATGATTGAGAAACAAATGCTCTTAGCTACTGAGCCACCTCTCCAGTCCTGACAATTTTCTCTTGGCTTCTATTGGGGCAGATAAGAATTTGATAGCCATTGAAAAATAAACCAAAAGATGTCCTTAGGGACTGGGCATGTGGCTCTGTGGTAGAGTGCCTGTCTAGACTTGGTTTAGTTTCCAAGTCTCAGGAGTTTACGAATGCTGAAATAATTAAAACATATTATCTTTGTTATTTATTATTTATCGTTGTGGGTGTGTGGTGTATGTATGTGAAGGTGCGAGTGTATGTATGGAGCTCAGGGGACAGCTTTGTGGAGTGGGTTCTCCTACCTTTCTGTGGGTTGGGGGGTCAGGCTGAGATTGCCAGGCTTGTGAGGCAAGCACTTTACCTGCTGAGCCTGCGAGGCCACCCTAAGACTCGTTCTTGGTTTTATATTAGTAATAGAGCAAAGAAATGCAACGGTGCATTCTTGACCTGGGAAGAGAAAAGTTAATGGGGATGTTAGGTGTTGGAGGCTGGGAAGCACCATGACTACCCATTTCTGTCTGTCTGTCTGTCTTTCTGTGTCTCTGTCTCTCTCTGTGTGTCTTGGTGTCTCTCTCTGTTTCTTTCTCCCCCATGTCAGTTCTCCTGCCCCATGTTCCCGAGTGCTAGGATCATAGGCATGAGCCCCCACACCTGGTTGTGAGTCTAGCCTGTGCTAACTGAATGGTGGTGAACAAGCTATCTCAGCAACACCTTCTACAAACATTAGTAGCTTAGTGACAAATAAGATAATGAAAGGGTGTAGTGGAGTCATGTAGGTCCTGGACATCCAATACACATTTCTCTTTCTTTCTCAACTCCTCCTCCCAGTGCCCTCCTTCCCTGAGTGGGAAAAGCCCACAGATTCCACAGGAAAACAAGTTTTCTTTAAAAAAAACAAACAAAACAAAAAGAACCAAACTTTTAATTTCTTTGAGGATCAAAGGATGGTTTCCCCCTGAGTCAGTGCTGAACTCATCAAAGAACAATGGATATTTGTTACAGATTTCCAGAACACTTCTGAAAGGGCCCTATAATGGGTCCACTCTGCCTCAGGGTCAAGATACAGGAGTCCGAGAAAGCAGCATGCTGACATCACGGCTCTCTGCTGTGAAAAGAATTTTCTTTTCATTTTTAGGGGTGGAAGGGCTCAGACATTTGCCAGACATCAAATATCTGGTCTGTTTTAACTTCAAAAGGCCACAGTGTCATTGTGACCCTGAACAGGGATCCGCATGGCTGTTTGTATAAATATTTTGGGGCTAGAAAAGATAAAGAAGCCGATGGCCACAGAGATTCGGTAAGGCCAGACAGCTACCCTTCTGCCTGTGGCCTGAGACACCCAGGGTCAGATGAGGGTGACCTTTGACCTTTAGGAATTAAGGCTTAGAGTTTGTCTTTAGTTCATTTACTAAATCCTGCTAACTACTTAAAGGTGGTACTGACAGGTTAAGAAGGTATTTGCTTACTTGCATTTGTACCAGCAGATAAATTAATTTATATGACAATTTATTATCGTGCCAACAAATTTATTTATTAGCAGGTTGATTAGTTTATATGGCAGTTGTGACATCTCACATATGGATCTCCTGTCCCTCGATCCTGTTCAGCTCACCACCCTCTCTGGTCTCTCCTGCTGCTCCCCTTTGCCCACAGGGCCTCCTACTTTCTCATCTGTGTGGGTCCCTATCAGGTTAGGGTTGCTCTTGGAGCATGGGCAGCTCAACAATGGCTGTGCCACTGAAGAAAAAAACCTTGGTCTCTCCATGAGCAACAATGAGCTGACTGTACATCCTCAGGAAGGGCGGGGCCTCATGGTGGAGGTGATGGTGGTGATGGTGGTGGTGGTGGTAGGTATTAGGAGAGGTGTGCATGCTGTTTGTTTCTGAGGATGCCAAGAAGGAAGTTTGGGCTGTTTATTTGCTTGGCATTCTTTGTGGTTATTATTTTTGGTATCATCTGATTCTCAGAGAAAGTACATCTTAACATTTTCCCTATGTTATAGTGAGGAAATTGAGCCCCAGAGAAATTTAGTGCTTCTCTGTAGTGTATCAAATCCATTCTGTTCTCTCTGTGGGTGATCGACTAGACCAGACCAGGGCCTGTGTCTAGAAGTCATCTTCTCCCAAGTGTGGCTGTGCTAGAATGGCTGGTGTTCTCCACTGTACTGGAAATGGGTATCTTCATCTCCAACAGAGTACAGTGCGGGAGCCTTCCCTCCTGAGGTCTTCCTCCCTCCTGAGGTCTTTGCACACTAGCCTGATCCTTCAGAGCTTCCCCGGCTTTCTGTGGACTCCTTGAAGGAATAAACCTCTGTGGTGTTCCGTTGTTAGCTCTGTGCCTACTCTGGGAGGGTTTGACATTGGCAACCAAAGAGCCAGGGTTGAGCCCCACTGAATCAGCCCGCCAGGTTGGTTTTGGCCTTCCCACTGCCAGTGAGGTGGCCGGCTCCTGAGATGTAAACAGTTGTACATTCCTCAAAACTATTAGTTGAGCGCCACCTTGTGGACAAAAAGAGCACTGTAGTTATGGGTGATCATTTTTCTTCTGCCCAGCAATGGCTGTTACCAAATGAGTGTGATTTTGTTCTTGGGTTTTGCGCCTGCTGGTTGCTTAGAGACCATTGATTGAGTTTTTATTTTAAACCTTCAAACCTCTCTTGAGACAATGCTGATACAAGAATGCTTAGCTACTTAAGTGTCTTTCAAGTGGTTTTGACCACAGCATCCACACGCTTACCACAAAAGCATCACAGTGCTTGTTCATACTTTGTGTGTGTGCTCTGTAGTGAGAATACTAGTCCACATCTAGTCAATTGACTTTATAACCTAATAGTCTATTGCTTGCAAAGGAAAAGCATGGTCGTTTTATAAGATGGAAAGCCGGAGCCTAGAGAGAGGTGGGATTTGCTCATCTTTGCTTTGGGGTGGGCTTGTGCACTCTGTCTTCCGGCCTCCTTGAGCAAGGCACACATGTGGCATGCAAGCCTGAATGCCAGCCCGTGTTCCATGTCATTGTGAGAGCTATCCGCTACCAGTTCAATTCCTTGCCATTTCCACTGCCTGGGGATCTCCACATACACTCTCCTTCAGTTGCGCCTCAAGGAGGAAGAGTTGCGGGACTACCAACGAGCTGAGGAGGAAGCGCTCACGAAACGGCAGCTTCTGGAGCAGTCACTGAAGGATCTGGAGTACGAGCTGGAGGCCAAGAGTCACCTCAAGGATGACCGAAGCCGACTGGTCAAGCAGATGGAGGTGTGTGGTGTGGGAACACGGGCTGCTGCTACTCTTTCTTGACATTATAAAGATCCTTTCTCTGCCTGGGGTGGGGAGGGTGCAGCTTATCGTGCTTAGTGTGCTAATGGAAGGAACGGACCTGTGATTTAGTCCAATGGCTTCATTGCTTTGAAGAGGGGGTATCAGTTGTTTCCCCAAAGAACTTAGCAGATGATACTGTGTCCCTTCAGTAATGATTCCCTGACAAAGGCTGCTGACGGTCCAGTCGGCGTCCACACTGTACCTTAGACCCCAAACCACTGCACATCAGGGACCACTGACCAAACCACCCAGTGCATTCTTATTCCTGGCCCATCTTTCTGAGTGTATATGTATCATGGCTACAGCTATCAGCAAACTGTGGTCCAATCCATGCCTTTTCCAGTCCCAAGATAGTCTGCCTGGAACTGCCCAAAGCAGCCACCGTGTGGGTGAGTATTCACAAGGCTAATACTCAACACTTGAGAAAACCCACACAAATAAAATACCAGGACCTCTGAGGTGACGGGAAAACCTGAATATTGCTAAAAAGGAGTAACTTGCAAGAGTGGAATTCACCATAGACCAGAAACATGGCGTGTGTTCTGCTCTCCAGTGTAATTTAGAGAGGAACAGGGAGACTGAGAAAAGCTCAGACTTTGGGGAAGACGTTAGTGTTGTCAGGATTCTGATAAAAAGCAGCCCTGGCGCTCAAGGCCATCAAAGATGGCTTAAACTCAAAATCAATGAATTCCTCATTCAGCTTTGTAAATAAGCAGAAATCGCTTTTTAAAAGCTCCAGGGTGCTTTGCAGTTTGTATCTAGGAGTGAAGTTTGAACCAGTGGAGATTTTATTAGATGGGCCTCTCTCAGACCAGAGAAAACTGATGGCAATTTTATTGCTTTGTTTATGGGTTGCCTTATTTTTCTGGTATTGTGCTTCTGATGTTTTTAGGGAGTCATTTTTGGATAAGCAAAGTCAACCTAGTTAACTAGAAATGGATCATTCCAGAGCCTAGACAACCTGGTTAAAGACAACCGGATGGGCTGGGGAGATGCTCATTTGGTAAAACACGTGCCATACAAGCAGGAGGGCCTCTCTTCAGATCCCTGGCACGCGTGCAAAACGCAGATCACAGCAGTGGGCATCGTAATCCCAGTCCAGTGGCAGAGAGGCAGAGAAAGGATGGTCCCTGGGGCTGGTTGTGATTGAGACCAGACACTGACCTCTATATACACACACACACACACACCTCAAGTGGAAACCAATCAAGTAATAAACAAAGGCCCTTGGTATGATGGCCCTTGGCTTAGACCTCAGATATTGTCTGGACAGTGTGGGTTGGGAGCAGGAAAAGAACCTAAGAAGTGATTTTGGGTTCTGAAGATGGCTCAGCAGTTAAGTGCGCACGGTACTCTTACAGAGGGCCCAAGTTCAGTTCCACCCTGTGGGCGGCTCCCAGTTTTCCTGCAACTCCAACAGCAGCAAATCCAATGAGCGCCCTCTGCTGGCCTCTTCTGGCACTTGCGCTCACATGCACACGCCCTCGCACAGGCATAGTTGCCTACCTAACTATAAAGAGATAGATCTTTTAAAGATGAGTGGTTTGAGCTGAAATCAGATTGAGTTGTCAGATCACCTCCCGAGAGTCCAGAACATTCCGACTAACAAGGTATTTCCTCTGAGTAACGTAAGGTCTTGAGGCGGTAGTGCAGCCAAACACTCCTGGAGGCATTTCCCCACTTGTTCTTCAGTTCCGGCCTCCCGGGGTCCTGCCATCATGAAAGGCATCGTGATCATGAGAGGAGCTGCTCTAAGAGGTGGCAGGGCCACGTTGTCATGACTTGTGCCTTTTCCCTTCCTTCACTAAAGCGTAGCTAATTCTCAGGTCTCAGGAGCTCTCCACAGAGACATTTCCTGTGAATTCAGCTGCAGGCGCTTGAAGCTCTGCAGATATTCTGGATGGACAGGAACTTCAAGCAGCAGCTGACCATGTCCTGAGTTAGTTTCTGGGACTTTCTGCTCCCAGGGGAGAACTTTTGGTTCTTTACAGGTCTTTTTGTTTTGTTTTAGATTTATTATGTATACAGCATTCTGCCTGCTTGGATGTCTGCAGGCCATTAAGAGGGCACTAGACCTCATTATAGATGTTTATGAACTAACCATGTAGTTGCTGGGAACTTAACCTCTGAGCCATCTCTCCAGCCCCCTTTCTAGGTTTTACATTTTATTTAATGTTATTTATTATTGTGTGTGTGTATGAATGTGGAAGATGGAAGATACTTGGCTGAGTCCGTTCTCTCCGTTTTCACGTGAGTTCTGGAGTCTGAACTCTCGTCTCCGTCTTCACAATAAGTGCTTTTACCTGGTCCTCCCGGGAGGCTTTGATCACACTTGATACGGCCGTTCATTCATAGACAGTTCATCAGTCACGCGAGTTCCAAGAGCTTCCTAGCTGGTGTTTACAGAGCCACCCACGGTTGTCCGTCCACACTGGCAGTTCCATAGTTCATACTTAGACACAAGTGCTGCCTTTGAAAAGTCAAAATCTTGGTTTTTAAAAAGCACTGTTGGGGCTAGAGAGACGGCTCAGTGGTTAAGAGCGAGGGACTGCCCTTCCAGAGGACCCACATAGTGGCACACAACCCCACTTGTGACTCCAGTCCAAGGAAATCTGACAGCCTCTGTGGCTTCCACAGGTACTGCACATGTGTGGTACGCAGACTTACAGGCAGACAAAACACGTATATGCATAACATAAAAGAATGAAAACATTGTTTTATAAATAATACATTTTAAGAAGCACCCATGACCAAGTTTACCCAGACCTATGTAAAATCTACTGGAGACAGAGGAAACATAGGTTCAAGTCCCCCAGCACTGCGTGCGGAAACCTCTTTCTCTCATTCATAAAACTACTCTGAAATGCTTCTCTCTGAATTCCCAGTGATGTTTAATAGCGTCCAGAGGAACAGACTGTCATTACTCTGTGATGGTGATTTACCAGAATTGGCCACCACTGTCCTGTGCAATCAGTGCGGGTTCGGGAGTGTCCACTGCTGGTTCACGGGTGCTGTAGAGAAGAGGCAGGTCACTCACGGGAGAAAGCTTCTGGAGCACGAAGGACTGTCCGGGCTGCCTTCCCAGTTAAGACACAAACTATACCAACACATCCTTAGTGCGTTTGTTTCGTTCATCGGGGCTTAGGGTAATGCTTTTCTCCCTTTGTATATTTCCTGTGTGCCCAACTGTATCACAAAAGCAACAACACATATTTTTAAAATACCTGCTGTGGACAGTGTAAGAAATGACACAGATAAAAGCTGGGGGTGTCTGTCGCTAGTAGAACACTTGCCTAGCAGTGAAGCTCTGGGTTCAATCTCAAGCACTGAATATAAGGCTCGATCTTGTAACGCCAGCACTTGGGAGGTGGATGTAGGAAGAGCAGGTCTGAGATGATCCTGGGCTACATAGGAAATTTGAAGTTACTCTGGGATCCATGAAGCCCTTTAGGAAGGAGAAGAGAAGGAGAGAGGAAAAGAAATAGATGCCTTATGTTTGCAAGCCCTAACAATGCTCGGTTCTCATTTGCTCTCGGGGTTTCTTTCCATGGGCACCCCGTGCTCCTAACGCAGGTCAGTCGAACTGAAGTGACCCGTTTGTGTCCTCCTTTCCCAGGACAAGGTGTCCCAATTGGAGATTGAGTTGGAAGAAGAACGAATGAACGCTGACTTGCTGTCTGAGAGGATCACGTGGAGCAGGGAACAGGTATGAGGGAGTTGTTGAAGGGAGAAGTGTGTGGCACTATGGGAAATGAGGCATGAGAGGCTGAGCCTAGGGACTCAGAGCGAGGAGGAGACAGTCTTGCCTTACAGAGCACAAGGAGAGATTCAGTCGTCTTTGACATCATAAGCCACTGGGAGGGAAGGGGTTGGTAACATGAGGGAATTTCCTAGAGTGGTGGCAGGAAATGATATATTAGCTGCAGAAACCAAGGTTCAACTCAGGGTGACTAGGCTGGAGGTTTGGGGCGTCAGTGGGCTGGCAGTCCCTGCTCACAGACGAAGATGAAGGTCACTGGCTCCTTTGCCACCCGCCCTTCTGATGTGCACGCGTTTCCAGGGGGAGTGAGGCGGGGACTTTAAGCCAGGCCACTGGGCTCTGGTTCTGTGTTGGCTCCTGAGCTGTGCTCATGGTGGGGTAGCATTCAGAAGCCTGAGCAGCAGAGGTTTAGAGAGGGACTTTCTCGAATGCCAGGACACAGATGGGCGGCTCAACCTCGACATTGGCTCCCCACAGTTCTTCCTGTGTTTTCTAAGTTCTCATACTGGCCTCAGAGCTGTTTTGTTAGGAGGTCCTGCCAGTCTGGCTAAGCAGCCGTTGTTACCTCAGGGCATTCCAAGGTTTGCTAAGCGTGCATAATGAGAGAAATGCCCGTAGGTTTGTTTTGTCCAGGTTCCCTGTGATAGAAGCACAGTGGGAGGAATGGTGAGAACTGTCACCTTACTAATATTCCAGGCGGTTAAAACCAGTTTCCAGTTCCACCATGAATACCCAGAAGAAAACACAGGCATGCTGAACCAGAACCCAGCACTTCCACTGGTTCAGCCGCTGGCCCAGAACCATGAGGTGTCTGGTCCCAGAGCACCTTTGGCTTTTTCCTCTCACTGAGCAGTAGAGTCATGGAATGCGACTGCTCGCCTCAGTGGTCAATGCTGAAAATTTTCCACTGAGCCAAGAACTTGAGGTTCATGCTGGAGGACTCCATGCGCAGTCTCAGGCCTGCTCCTGTGCTGGCCTCCTGTGGAGCTTTGGGGAATTCCCAGATTACTGAGTCTGGAAATGTAGCTCAGTTTGCAGGGTACTTGCCCATCATGCACAAAGTCCTGGGTTCAATCTCTGGCACTGCATAAACTGGCATGGTAACGCATGGCTGTGATTCTAAGAAGTGAAGGCAGGAGGATTAGACGTTTGAGGTCATCCATCCTTGGCTACATATTAAGTTCTATGCCAGCCTGGGCTACACAAGACCTTTTTCCACAAATAAACCAAAGCTATTTATGTAGAAGTATCTAAAGGTGCCCCCTCTCTAAACCTGCCTATTGTCCGGTTCCATTTCTGCCTTGTCATTTCTGGGAGGTAGAGAAAGTAAGTGCATGCTTGCTGTAAATGGAGAAACTGAAAATCAAGTTCAAATTGATATAGAAACTGATGAGAAACAAACCCAAAGCTCTAAGACCAATGCTGCTTCCCCTTCCCTCCCTCCGTCCCTCCCTTCCGTGGTTTGTGGTGATAGGTCTTGTTATGAAGCCCATGCTAGCCTCTACCTGTCTATCCTCCTGCCTCAGCCTCTGAGCACTGCGGTTTCAGGTCTGCTACCATGGCTGGTGAGTGATGCCTGCTGATGGAGGTCTCTGACCCCTTCTGGCCCTTGATGCCTCCTGATTAGAGAGGGACATTTGAGAAGAATGTCCCGCTTCACCAACAATCCTTTGTCTCAAAGGCTGGCTTTCTGCCTTTAAGGGCATGTAGACAGGGCGTGTAGAGAGTCAGTGCTGACTTCCCAGGGACATGCACCTGTGGCTGCCTGTTATATCACAGCAAGAAGGGGACCCTTAAAAGCTGAACCCCTTTCTCCTCTAATCAGTTCTGAGTTTCTGATATCCTAACAAAGTCAGGAGACTAAAGGACAGAAAGTGGCACCGGTCACCTTGAGTCCTATGAATGGCGTTAACCAGGGACTCCCAGCAAATTACAGCTAGAAAAAGAAGCAGCACAGGAAAAGATTAAAAAAACAAAAACAAAAACGCCTCTTGCTTCCTTTTAAAAGTAAGTTTTCTGTTCTCTATTTAAAACTGAGTACTTCTAAGTTCTGAATCCTTGTTTCCTCCCAATATATCCAAGTTTTTCCCCTCATCCCAGCGTTAGGTCTTAGGTAAATAGGCCAGACCAGAGGGTTCTGGCCATCTAAGCAGAAGGCTGGCCCTGGCAAGGCTGTCAGAGGTTAAATCTGCAGAATTGTGTAATGGATGAAAGATTTGAGACCCAGAGCAACAAAGGACTTAAGACTGTGGCAGGTAGCTCTAGGGGCTAGCTTAGGCTTCCTCTTCCCAAACATGGTCTTTTAGCTACCAGAGCCTGGAAAATACAGAAAATATGGCTTCATGCATGACAGAGTGATAAAGCTGCAGAATTCCGGAGTGAGCCTAGGAGAGGAACTAGATTTAACAAGCGAAAACTAACAGTAAAATGGCACAGGTGCTAAATACCAAGAGTGGGATGCTAGCCCACAAGGGAAAGGCCCTTAGCGAAATCTTGGCCAGGCGGCAACCTTGAAGAAGTGATCCAGCAGAGTAGCTGGGCACAGTGGGTGTGGCATCAGAGCCAGAACAGGTCGACAAGTCAGCACCGGATGTTGAGAAGCAACGAAAGCTCACACATTTCTGGTTTCCATGAGGAAAGTGGAGGGGCCAGGTTTGGAGAGGCAAGGCTTTGAATGGCTGCATCCTGAAGGCAAGGGGGAGCCATGGAAGGCTATTCAGCAGAGCAGTGAAGCATATACAATGTTCTAGAAAGTCAATGTAAGAAAGAGCTGGGAGTAAAGAGGGGGTGCAGACGCCCTTCACTGTGCTGCTCTGGGGCAGAGAAAGCCGCTGTGAGAACGTTCTTGTGAATTCAAGGCCTCCCTGAGCTGCAGAGAGATTACTAGTGAAACCGTGTCGCAGAATAAGAGAGACGGGGATACTGTACATTGGTACTAACTTTCCTGTATCCCGGAGGCCCCAGGTTCAATTCCCAGCGCCACGAAACAAACTGAACATTTCTGCCCATGACTGCTGGCAACCATACAGGGGATTTTCAAGTGCTGGCTCTTTGCATGCTTTCTTGGCCATATTCAGGGCTTGGAAGGAATAGTCATGGCCTACGGTTGCATAGTTTGTAAGAGGTAGGGGTCACATTATGACCCTACACTTGCATCATATTCTAAAGATCTTCAAGTTAAAAATAATGTGAATGGGTAAGGGTTGTGGCTCAGTTAGCGAGTAATTGCTTAGCATTCCCAAAGCCCTGAATTAATTCCCCAGCACCTCGTAATAGTAATAATAATAATAATTGGTTTATTATTATTATTACCACTTAAAATACACAGGATTGCATTTACCTTTGCCTCCTCTGACACTCATTATGTGTAAGAGTCAGGCAGAAAGAGGTCTAGCCTGAGTTAAACGTGCTGGGTAGGCTGGTGTCCTGCTCAGTGGACAGCACTGAGCATACCACGGCTGGTAGCTGAATACACACAGCAGGGTTGGGCTTGCCCACGGGCACCCGGTTCCTCCATCCCGTGTTCCTCCATCCCCCGCCAGTCAGCCTTGAGAGCCAGGATGACACAGCACAGCGGTGAGTTGACTCCTCCCACCCAGACAGCTGGCAGCTGGCAGGGAGCGAATACCAACTTCAAACTTTGGGAAACATCCCCATCTTCTCAGGGACTAGCTAGCCTGCCTCGTTGCCTTGGAAACTGCCAGACAAATCCCAGGGGGTAAAGCTCGAGGTATGAACAGCTACTGTCAGAGACCGCTGGCTGGCTCACACCTGCTCCTCAGTACCTGGGGACTTAGGAACCAGTAAATGAGACTCCAAATGACCTCCCTTCATGAGGAAAGTGACAGATCAAAGTGGGGTTTCCTCTTTCAGTTAAAGCGACTCCAGGCTCAGAGCTGCCTCTTAGGGTCTCAGCTGCTCAAAAGCCCGCTGTGTAGGTTGGCTGGCGATAATTCTTAGGATGTAACTCTTAGCACCAGTCCAGGAGTGATGGCCTGCCTACCTCCTCACAGCCCATTGATAAACCCAGGCCAGGAGGCTGTTATTAGCAGCAACCGTAAACGTCTCTGGTGTCTCATTAACCCAAAAGGCTGCAGCTTCTAAACCTGAGAGCTAGCTTGGGTCGCTGGTATCCTGGTGCCACCGGCTGCTAGAATGGGACCTGCTGCTTCTTACCAATACGTTCCACGTGAGTTAGCACCCAGTCAGTCCAGCTGCGCTCCTGTCTGTTTTAATTTGACCACAGAGCTTGGATTCAGACTGTTTAATAGGGTTTAAGGGTAAACAGCATGTAAAACACTGGGCTTACGTGAGGTTTTTCTCCAGCCTCACTTCCCTGGGTCCAAATAACGATCAGAACGTGAGATCCGGGTGCAGAGCTGAGCCGCAGAAGCAAGGGCTCCCTGAGGCTTGCCTAGATTTGTGGTGAAATCATTCTTCTTTGGGACCTTGACTGTAAAGCCATGCAGAATTCCTTGAGTCTCCTCCACATGGTGGATTTATTTTAGAGCATAATGTCGGGCTGGTTTTTAGGAGCGTGGAGGGGGGGGACCCTGCTGTGTTTTCCAAAAGCCTCAGCAGCACAGCCTACCTGGCTGCTGTCACCGCTGGGTTTTTATGGCTGTCTGCTTTCTATTCCTTCCTGTTCTTCCGATTTATTTTACACTTTCATCTTAAGAGCCCTCTTTTGAGGGGACATGGAGTGAGGTATGAAAAGTTACTATTTTGTTTTCGTTTTTTCCGTTTTCCCCGGAGCTCTCCAGGGAGGGCTTGAACCTGAAGAGACCCTCAGAGGTATCTCTTCCTTAAAGTTCTGCCACAGGGGAGGTCTTTTCTGGTAGATGCTGGACGCTGCATGGTCTAAGCTCACAGCTGGGACCCAGCACAGTGATGGAGGCAGTCCTCCATGCTGCAGGGCTCTCCCCACTTACCCACTGTAGACCTCCTCTGGAGCTCTACAGAATTCCCCACTAACACTCGGTTTCCTGTAGGATTTTGCCATACATCAAACCTCTGGAGTCTATGGTTCTGTGGAGGGACAATGGCTGGGGGTGGAGGTTGGGGGACTGAGGGCTTTTGTCAGAAGCCCTGGGGTAAAATCCCCAAGCTGCTTCCATTCAGATCTGATCCAGACACTATTCTGACTCTCCCATCAGACAAACAGGGTGATAGCACCTGTGTGGGAGCTTCCAGAAGGATTAACAGGCTCAGACCCAGTACATGGCTGGAGCAGGGCTGTTCCTACTACCCCTCTGGCTCCCTGCACAGCTGCCGGGAGAGGCTAGCCTCTGCTCTGTGTGCATTTTAATACTTCTGTGGTCAACTTGATTTCTCTACTAGCATCAGTCGGGTCTTCTGCATCACCTCACTTTTGGGGACCGTTTTTCCTTCTCTGTAGGATAGGGCAGGGTCCTCTGGCTTCCTTGGAAGTCTCCTTGAACAGCATCCTACAGGATTGGGTGGTAACCAAAACATTCTGTTCTGGGCAAGTGAAAGGGCACTGTGGGCTACTTTGCTCAGGTACAAATGAACCTGCAGGCCCTGTTCTGTGAGCAAGGTCCCATGGGGGAGGAGAAGCTGGACCAGGCTGTGGAGTTCCTTCCCACCATGGAAGGTATGCACAGTGTGCCTCAAGTGCAGGTGTGCCCCCCAAGCACAGGCTTCCCCTAGGAGGCATGGCTGTGCCCAGAGCAGGCTGTGAGCCCGCATTCGTTAGCCAGCAGTCACAGGAATAAGTCCATGCTCTTCAACAGCGTGTGACTGTTGAGGGCTCTGGGGCAAGTGGAAGGAAGTAGCTGGTGGAGTGTGGCATTTTCTCTGCTTGTCCGTTACATTGTTGGCATTTTTCCTTGCTCTGTACAAAGATGGCCTGAGGGAACTAGACTGGGCTATTTTGGTTTTGTGTCTTAGTATTTGAATACCCTTATAGAGGACACTGTGATCACTTAACACGTGTGTACAGTGTGTCATTTTCTAGTTAGGGCAATAAGTATTTCCATCTTTTCAACAACTAAGGATTTTTAGTGTAACACTATTCTTTGAGCATTCCATGTATACAATGTATACAATGATACATGTATACAATGTGTTTCACCCTCACAGCTCCTTCTAACTTCATAGTTCCCCTGTTTAATTTTTTTGAGAAAATTTTCTATCGTACATTTTGGTCATGTTCTTTCCCCTCCCTCAACTCTTCCACACCCCTGACCCGCCCAACTTAATGTTCTCTCGTTTAAGAGGAAAAACAGAACAAAACACAGAGTCTGCTTCTGTTGGTCAACTCCTCCTCCTGGGCCCTGGGCCTTCTCTGATTATCAGCCATTAAAGAAAACGGATTTCTTTTCTCATCCAACAGTAATTAATTAGGCTCTGATAGCTCCTTCGCTCGGGCTAGCATTTCATACCTACCTCCCCTCCTGCACACTGGGATTTTATCTGAGCGTGTGCAGTCTTGTACATGTTGTCACTCTCTGAGCTCCTATGTGTACCTGCCCTGTGTTGTGTCTGAAGACACAATTTCCTTGACGTCCTCTACCGCCTCAGGCTCTTGCAATCTTTCCACCGTTCTCTTCCACACAGATCCCTGGGCCTTGAAGGGAGGGTGTGGTTCATCCCATTTAGGGCTGAGTGCTCCCAAGTCTCTTATTCTGTGGACATCGATCAGTTGTGGCTTTCTGTTCTAACTGCCATCTACTGCAAGCCGCAGCTCCCCTGACACACCTTTAATTAATAACCTACCAAGTCCAACTAGTGCTGCTCACGTGCTTGGGTATAGGCCTGCCTGCTGGTGTGAGGTTAACCTACCAGGATGAAACCCCGAACAAACTGATGCTTCCTCCCTGGCAGCCATTGCCTTTCAGTAGTTCTGAGTGGGACATTATCATGTGTCACCTAGTCATTTAAAAACTGATTTTAGGGTTGGAGAGATGGCTCAGCGGTTAAGGGCACTGACTGCTCTTCCAGAGGTCCTGAGTTCAAATCCCAGCAACCACATGGTGGCTCACAACCATCTGTAATGAGATTCGATGCCCTCTTCTGATGTGTCTGAGGACAGCGACAGTGCACTCGCATACATAGAATAAATAAATAATTCTTTAAAAACTGATTTTAAACAGTTTTGGGTTTTGTTTTTAATTTTTTGGTCCCCCACCTCCCAGCCTCTCTCTAGGGTCTCTCTGTGTAGCCCTGACTGTCCTGAAAGTCACTGTAGACCAGGCTGGACTTGGACTCCTGAGATCTGCCTGCCTCTGCCTCCCAAGTGCTGGGATTAAAGGTGTGCACCGCCACTGCCTGGCTTATTCTTTAGGGTTTTTTTTAATCTTTGAGACGCTTTTGCCATGGAGCTCAAAACAGTCCTCCTGCCTCAGCCTTCCCGGCACTGAGATTACATGTGAGTACTGAGCTATGTTTTAACTGATGGCTACCTTACTATGCCAAAGAAGAACCAGAAGTCGTTACTGCATTTGTGTGGTTTTCAAGTCCCTCTTTGAGCTTTCCATCCCCTTCCCAGATCCCGACCTCTTTTCCATTCAGCTCTACACACCCCTTAGTCTCCACAGGAGTGATAATTGTGTTTGCCTCTCCAGGACTGGGTTATTTCAGTTAGCAAGATGACCTTTGGGTCCTCCATTACAAAGGAATACTGAATCTTATCAAATGCTTTGTTTCTATCTATAGAAACGATTTTACAGTCTTTGCCCATCAGTTCGTTCTGCCATGTTGGTTTTTCAGACAGGGTATTATGTAGCCCAGGCTGACAGGAAGGTGTTCCAGTGTTGGGTTGGCCTAGGTCTCCCCTCAACACAACCCCCAGCTCCCAAGCCCCCAGCTCATGGTCTATTTTAATGGGTAGATACATTGATTACTACAAGATTACCTTCAATACTGCATTTGTATTGGTCCACAGATTTTGGTTGGAATTTTTATTTGCAAAGCTTTTTGTTTTTAAATTTTGTTTTATGTGTAAGAGTACTCTGCTACATGTACACCTCACACCAGAAGAGGGCATCGGATCCCATTACAGATGGTTGTGAGCCACCATGTGGTTGCTGGGAACTGAACCCAGGACCTCTGGAAGAGCAGCCAATGCTTTTAACCGCTGAGCCATCTCTCCAGCCCCTCTTTTGTAAAGCTTTCAAACATTTCCTTTTCCAATTTGTTTTTTGTTACCATGGGCCATTTAGTATTATGTAATTTCTTTGTGTCTGTATACTTTCCATTCTCTTTCTTGACTTGTAATTTTATTCCATTATCATCATTTAGCTCAGGGCTTTATTTCTATGAAGAGACACCATAACCAACTCTTAATAAAGGAAAGCATCTAACTGGGACTGGCTCTCAGTTCAGAGCTTTAGTCCATTAGCATCGTGGCAGGAAGCATGGCGGCACACAGGCAGACATGGTACTAGATTGATAACTGAGAATGTTACTTGGCCTGGCGTGGGCATTTTCATTCAAACCACCACATCATCTAAGAAGACACATGATATAGTTTCACAGCTTTCAGTCTCTTGAGACCTGATGTGTGGGCTGATGCGTGTTACCTCAGAGCAGTGGTTCTCAGCCTGTGGTTTGAGACCCCTTTGCATATCAGATATCCTGTGTATCAGTATGAGGTATTACAATTCTTTTTTTTTTTTTTTTTTTTGAGACAGGGTTTCTCTGTGTAACCCTGGCTAAGTTGGAATTTGCTCTGTAGACCAGGCTGGCCTTGAATTCAGAAATCCACCTGTCTCTGCCTCTCAAGTGTTAAGCGTAGCAAAATTGCTGCTATGAAGTACATTTTATGGTTGGCAGTCACAACATGAACTGTATTGAAGGGTCTCGGCATTAGGAAGGTTGAGAACTACTGTCCTAGAGGATGTCCCACTTGGTAATACAGATGTGTATTCTGTGGCTGCTGGTGAGATGTTCAGTAAGTATCCGTTGGGTCCTTTCTCTATGTAGAACAGCAGGACTCAGAGGTTTGTTGATTTTTTTTTTTTTAACCTGGATGATCTGATTTTTTGAATTCCCACTACTTTTGTCTGAGAGATCTCCTTAAAAGTAATGATTTTCAAATATATATGTATATATATATGTATATATGTATATGTATATGTATATATATATATACACACATATATGGTGCAGTGGTTAAATCTTGTTGAACTGGGTCTATATTAACATTTTGTTTAAACTCTGCTACATTTTTTATCTGTTTTTTCTCCCAAGACTGGATTTCCCTGTGTAACAAGCCCTGGCTGTCCTGGACTCGCTTTGTAGCCCCTCCTGCCTCTGCCTCCTGAGTACTGGGATTAAAGTCATGCGCCATCATGCCCAGCCTTATATCATTTACTAAGTGTATGAACTAATGGATTTCATGACATTTCACACGTGTACATAACATGCTTCCATCATCTGCAGTCCCTTATCCTGCCCCCACTCCATGCTCTTCCTTCAAATCTTCCTCCTGCTTTCATGTTTTATTTCTATAGTTCTTTAAAATTATTAAGTGCATGTACACATGAGTCCATTTAATGTTGCACACATGTGCATGTTTTTAGGGCCGGCCATTGGTTGTTCCACATTTCTGAATAACAATGATAATCTTTTCTCAGCTCCCCACTGTTATTCACTATGTCTTTCCCAATGAAGTCAGTTTCTTGTAGGCAGCATCCAGTTGGGATTTTATTTCTCTCCCCACTTGACTAATCTGTCTTTTGATTGATAAATTTATCATATTCACATTTGAGGTTGTTATCAATAAATAACATTCTCATCTGTCAACTACACTCTGCTTGTTTTAAATGTTTGTTCTTTCCTATCTCCATTACTATTTATTTTTGTGATTTATTTTCCTCACCTGTGTGTGATTCCCTTTCTCTTTTGCATATCTGCTCTCCTACTGGGTTTTATGTGTGCTTTCAGGATGATAGCTGACATCTTTTCATTTCTAGTATTTTCTTGTAGGTTTGATCTGGTGCTGCTTATCTGAGAAACACTATTTTTTTCTTTCACTTATTAAGACTAACTTGTGGGTTTAGTATTAGGTATCTAAGTGTTATTTCTTTCAGTTTTTTTTTTTAAGATTTATTTATTTTATGTATGTGAGTACACTGTCGCTGTCTTCAGACACACCAGAAGAGGGCATCAGATCCCATTACAGATGGTTGTGAGCCACCATGTGGTTGCTGGGATTTGAACTCAGGACCTCAGGAAAAACAGTCGGTGCTCTTAACTGCTGAGCCATCTCTCCAGCCCCTTTCAGTTTTTTAATATAGTATCTACCCTGTAAGGTTTCTGTTGAGAAATCTGCTTTAAGTTTAGTGGGCTCTCACTGTCATTTTCTTCTCACTACTTTTATGATACTGTCTTTGTCTTATACCTGTGACATGTTGACATAACCCTGGTGATGATCTGTTTTAAGTGAATCTAGTTGACGTACTTTGAGCATCACAGATCTCTTCAGATTTGGAAATTTGGGGTTGTATCCTGTGAAATAGGTTTGCTCGTGGTGGTCTAGCCTGTGGTGATGTCTTCATCTTTGATGTTAGCAGTGTCTCTGTGCCATGGTTGACTTTGACATTTCCTGAAAGTGGCTACAAGACTGTGCAGCACATGTGAGCTTGCAGAGCTGTACAGAGGCTAGGAACTAGGGTCTGATCTGTGGTACATATATAGAAAGCACTGTTCCTAACTTTTTCAGATCAGGTACAGGTGATGTAAATCTTATGTCACCAGGAACCTATGGTTACTGGACCATAGGACATGGAGACCCAATAGGTCTTCATCTCTGGGACCTACAGATGAATATGGAAAGAGAACAATTCAATATATAATCGCAGAGTTAGCTCCAGTGACTACTGTTATTTTTAGTTAACTATCACTGTACTCACCAAAGGATCAAGAGCATCTCAGAAAAAGGTCTACTCAAGAGAAGCAGTTTGATGGGTATCCTGCCTTCATTAAACCTGATTTGTTGTTGGAACCATGTAAGTGAAAGAGTGTGAGGGCCAAGTTTTAACCCCTTTTGTTCTGCTTGTTGTAGATGGAGCAGATAAGGAGTGAGCTACTTCAGGAGAAAGCTGCCAAGCAAGACCTAGAGTGTGACAAGATTTCCCTAGAGAGACAGGTGAGGACAGCCGGCTCCATGAGTTCCTGCCTCCTACTCCCTCATGTTGGGCTCCTGGTCTTCTCCTATGGGAATGTGGCAGACGCTCTCCCTACCCCAGGGTCAGCATGTGGGGCACTGAGGTGACAGGTAGGATGAAGTTGGTGCTCAACCTCAGTGTCAGCCCTTCTCAGAGGCCAACCCTGCAGTTCACTGCTGAGGGCCCAGGTCATTTTCATGAGTGGACAAAAGGCTCCAGTTCAAGGAGGCTCCTAATTGACAAGGTGACTCACCAAGAAACTGGTCCCAAATGTCTACAGTAGGTAGACTCAGCAGTCAAGGAAGATTTAGCACAGTGTTTAGAAGTGATTGACTATAACCAGTGGCAAGAAAGCCATCAGCACAGGAGAGTATAACACCAGTGTAAAGGGGATGGAAAATAATCACATCGTTAAAAATGTAAGCGACTGAGAAGAATCAGTCACATCAGTTTTCTCTGTCTGCTGCTGAAAAACACTGCCCCTTCCCTCCATGCTCAGGAGTCTTGTCACGTGCCAGCCCTTTCATCCAGGCTCATAAGGCAACAGCTTAGAGTCTCTCCCTTTTACCTGCTAAGACCTGAGTTCAAAGGGCCTTCGTGGAACAGTCTCTGGAATCCCCTGGTGTCTAGGCACTGACCAGTTTCCTCATTCTACCTAGTATGCTTCTGCTCAAAGAGCACGCCCAACCCAACCAAGTCTCTCACAGAGTCCCTCTCCATTTCCAGAACAAAGACTTAAAGAGCCGGATTACCCACCTGGAAGGTTCCTACAGGTCCAGTAAGGAGGGCCTGGTGGTGCAAATGGAGGCCAGGATTGCAGAGCTGGAGGACCGGCTGGAGAACGAAGAGAGGTAGGCCCAGTCTGGAGTGAGGCAGGGGGCCAGGTAGGCCCTGGTCATTCATTAGGCCTGGTGGGTTGGAGGCTCTCCTCCCATCCTATCAGCCCCCATGCAAGGTGGAGCCAAGCCCAGCCTTATAGCCACCTCCAGTTCTCAGATAAAACCATTGAGCTCCACCAAGGTAAGGGACGATAAGGGTGGTCTGGCTGTGCTCTGTGTGCCTGCACAGAAATCCAGGATTGGACTGCAGCTGGTCACTGTCTGCATCTCACTAGCAGAGCAGACTACTTTGTAAACTGTTGAATTTGAGACAGGTTAGAGGCAGGCAGGAAGCAGCTGTGGCCCTGAGGGTAGGTGTATTCAAACAGAAGTCACCAACCACCTACCAGGATTGGGGGGTCTTTCGACAGCGGGTAGGAAAGATGTGGGACTTCTTCCCAACAAAATGACTTTTGAGCTCACCACAAAGTCCCAGCCTGAGGATCATCCCCACAACCTTCCTTGAAGCTGCCTGGCACATATGTACACGATTTCAGTAAGATTTCTAAGCCTGGCTGATATAGGCACCAAATACTGGTGTGTGATGCTTTGCTTCAAAAGTTAAGCTTCACAGCAGAAGAGCTCAGGCCACTTCTGAGCTCTGGTCCTACAGCCTTGGGAGAGTCTTGCCCCTCTTAGGGCTTCATGTTTCCTCCTGTGATACGATCAGCCCTTTCTTCCTGTGTAGCTGTTTTTCTCTGATCCTGAGCTGACCAGGCACCTATGGCTGGGGAGTTCCATCTCCTCCTCCCAGCCTGGGGTCCCTGCAAGGCTGAGAACTAGAGGAATTAGAGAATATGTCTGTACTGCTTTCTCTATTCCCAGGGACCGGGCCAACCTGCAGCTCAACAACCGAAGGCTGGAGCGGAAGGTGAAGGAATTGGTGATACAGGTGGATGATGAGCATCTGTCACTGACTGAACAGAAGGACCAGGTAAGAGAGTCTCTGCCTCCTCTCTCAGATGGGGCCTGGACATGGGGACCGTACAGAGTCCCCTGTCCCACTCACCCTACAGGTCTTCTCACTTTTCTGTGAGGCCGGGTTCCCTGACATCAGGTCTTCTCACTTTTGCTGAGGCAGTGTTCCCAGGCATCTCTTGCTCTGGCTTCTCTAGCTCAGCTGGACATTCAGCTAACACTCAAGTGCCATCTTCCCTCATACAGCTGAGCTTGCGCCTGAAAGCCATGAAGCGCCAGGTGGAGGAGGCTGAAGAGGAGATCGACAGACTGGAAAGTTCTAAGAAGAAGCTGCAGAGGGAGCTGGAGGAGCAGATAGGAGTGAACGAGCAGCTGCAGGGGCAGCTCAACTCTATGAAGAAGGGCTTAAGGTGGGTAGAGGTGGTGGCCCGCCAAGGCCCATAGCTAATGGGGTCATCCCATTCTTGAGGTGAAAGTGGCTGTGTCTACATGAGTCGCCTTACTTGTTCAGTAAGGTCTCACGTAAGCCACCCTCATCCCAGAGGGAGCCTGAGGCACAGGGAGGGTCGGGGTATCCCCTCCACTGTGGAGGAGCATCTCCTATCTGACTGGAGAGTAAAGTTCTCATTTATACTCTTCTAAGAATGAGGATCTTCCGAGCTGCTCTGAGGAAAGCTGAAGGTTGGGACTAGAGGAGTGTTTTCCCTACCCCAGAACCAGAACCCCATACTGAGGTGAAGGCTGAGTGCAGGGTCATGCTCACCCAGAGCACTAGCCTTTTGTGGAGGCTGTCTGCACCTGGGGTTTGATGCCTGCTGTTTGAGGTAGCTCTCAAACCAACAGCTCCACTCACGTGCCTCCAGCTCCCTGAGAATCCTACCACACAGGACTGAGAACTTGCCCCAAGGTCAGCAGTCTGCTACAATAGTTAAGGACTCAGTGGGCGAGAGATAAGGTTTTGATAAACCATGAAGACATTACTGTGTGGGGATGTGGCTCAGGTGGTAAGCGCTTGTCTCACACGCAGAAGGCCCTGGGTTCCTTCCCTTCATATAGGTGTGTGACCTATGACCTCAGTACTTAAGAGGCAAGAGGATCAAAACCTCAGGGCCATTTTTGGCTACATATTTAGCTTGAGGCCAGCATGGGCTGGCTATTTGAGACCCCCCATCTTAGAAGAAAACTTGTTTTTGATCCATAGTGAAATCAGAAGCACCCTGGCCAGCAGCCATATTAGAGTTAGGAGATTTCAGTTATACTGTTGGTGGCTCACCCTAACAACATCGATCAGGAGTAATAGGCAGTTTGCACCTGTGACAAGTGTCCTTTGCTGGCAAATTCATGTCTGCAGATGCAGCAGTGGGTGTGGAGGGTAGGAGCCCAACGTCCTTTCCTCCATCTCCAAATCAGAGGCAAGCCCTAGCCAGGATCGAGAAATATCTCTTCTGTGTTTCCGCAGGCTTAAGACACTGTCTAGTAAAGTACTGGATGACTCAGACGATGATGACCTCAGCAGTGATTCGGGAAGCCTCTACGAAGCCCCACTGAGCTATCCCTTTCCCAAAGACAGCACTATCACCGGCCAGATCTGATCCACTTCCGGGCCCGTTCATCCTGACAGGACTCCGCAGCCATCTCGACAGCAGGAGGGCTTGGGAATGGAGTCAGACCCACAGTTCCCACCTCACATTCTTCCCGGGGCCTCTACGTGGTTGAGTGACCTTGGATCTTAGATAGGGAGCTATTGAAATTTCAGATGACCTAACTGGGATATTGGGGGTAAGACAAAGCCCTGTTGTGCCCTGCTGTCTGCCATCACTCCTTCTCCTGCCCCTGGGAAGGTTCCAATGCCGGCTGTAATACTATAGGGACGTACGTGTAGGGATGAAATGATGGACAGACTGCACGCATTTTAAACCAGAACTTCTCAAGCACTGCTCTTCTACTTTAGAATGCTTCAGCGTCTTTGGAGTGTGACGTCTTTGTAAAGTTCACACATGGATCTTGATTAACTTTTAGAATATGAAGCTACCAGATCTCAAGAATTAAAAAGCGGGAGGCAAAGGAGGGAGAATGAAGGCTACTCTGGAAACCAGAGGGGTTCAGACTGGAAAATTAGCACTGGGAATCAATCCATGGATTGTATGGGAAAACAGTTCATTGATGGTTGGGGAAGGACACTTAGGGCTGAGTGTGAGGCCTTGGTTTCTTATTTTACCGAGGAGGCTTATTGTATCTGAACCATGCAAAGAGCTGTTTCCACTCCCCATTTCCTTCAAGCAAGTAGAATGGGGAGACAGATGAGATTTTCAACAAGTGCTGTGCTTCTCAAAGGTCAAGAACCCTATTGTTGTGTCTCCTTGGCCCTTTTCCTCCATGGCAGACCTCCAAGTGAAGCTTGCTCAGGCCTGGAATTGGAGGAGTAGGAGGGGCCCTGAGATGAGGCTTCTGGGCTTAGATATGAGGACGAGGAGGGAGGCATCCAGGAGGTTCAAGGAATAAGTGGGAGTAGGGCTGATGTAGGAAGGAATTCAGAGATGTTCTGGAAAGCTGGAGGATGTGCAGGAAGGACAGAGGGCTGGGGGCTGAGCTGGAGCTTGGGATGATGGGAAAAAGAATTGGGGGTGCTTGCCATCTGAAGGTCTTTTTTGGACCTTCAGGTGTTGGGAAGGGGAGAGGTCCAAGGGTAAGCACATGATGCATGGCTTTGGGAGGATGCTGGGCATCCCTGCCTATCTCCTGGCCTACCTGTGTCTCCTCATAACCATGACAGTCGCCTATGAAAGAACCTTGTGAGTTGCCTATGTGTGTAAGGCAGAGGAGACAGGACACTGAAGCAGGGTCCCCGGGCTTCCTGATGTGGGGACTCCTGGGGACCAGGTTACCAAAAAGTCTGGTCCCCTGCAGGTCAGAGATCACCACCTAGATTTAAAGAGAAGAGATTTGAAGGATGAGCATTTGCTACCAGAGAACCAAGCCCTATTACACATCACGAGAGCCACTGTCTCCCTCGACATAGCTGGACACAGCCCTTGCCCATTTCCTCACTGGGTATGGAGAGATTTCTGCTTTCAGCCATTCTTCCATTTAACCAATATGTATTATCATCCATCAAGATGTGTCAGGCACAGACGTTAGCACTGGACACACAGTGAATAAAAGTGAAAATGTCTGTGGGCTGGAGCTGGAGCTCAGCTGTGCCTAGCATGTAGGAAGCCCTGTGTTTAAATCCCCAACTCCCTAAACCGGGTGTGGTGCAGCATGCTGTCATCCCAACACTCAGGAAGTGGTGACAGGAGGATCCAGAGTTCAAGGTCAGCCTTGGATACATAGGCAGTTCCAGGCCAACCTGGGATATAGGAGACCCCATCTCAAAAAAAACAAACCAACCCTGCCCTCCAGTAACCGTCCAGGAGAGTGTGGTGGTGCAGGCTGAGCCTCTCTATACCCAGCCTCTGAGAACTTTGTCCTCTCGGCAACTTGATAGCCTGTGGTTGGTTGGCTGGTTCCCCAGAACTCACAGGAATTCTTTGACTCCTAGAATCTTATGTCATCATTTGATACTTGCAGTAAGCCTAGAAATGCCTCGGCCACTCGTCCCAGAGATTCAGGTGACAAAATCAAGACCCTGAGGAAAGGGGGTGTTTGTTTTGGGGTTTGACAAAATCAGCCAGCTCCTATTCTAGTTCTTTCTGGTAGCCATGGGGCTAGCTACATGAAGGAAAACAGCTCCTGAAAGGGAGAACAGAGGTCACCACTGGAAACACTTGTAGAGTTCCCTGCCCCCCTTCCCCCCAAAGCAGGCTAGGCAGGGTGAGGACATGTCTCCTGTGCCATAATGGAATGGGAGCAGTCGGGGTTTGTGCGGTGTGTGTGGTACCGCCGGCGGCACAACACTGGACTGAGGTTTAGAGAGAGGTTTGTAAATCCCAGACTCATCTCTTCCCTGTGATCATGACAGGTGCATCCTGGGACAAGGTGGGGATTATGTATGTATTATCATCCAGGGGCTCCAGGTCTTTCTTGGCTCAAACTTGTGAGCAAGACTTGGTTTTCTTATATATACATGATGTTTTTATTCCCCTGTTTATTGCTTTAAGAACTAATCCTGCTTGAGTATTTTCTTTCGCTAGCTTAAAAATATCTTGTGTGAAAACATATGTGTTGCCAACCACAATGCTCAGAAGACAATCACTGTATGCCTTTTATAAATTTGTTTTTCCTGCTCCGGAGTGTCATTCCACCATGACAGTTGGTATACTCTGGCGGGTCTTTCAGTAGGGATTGGTCGCTATGCGATGTCATGGGAAAGAGACACTTTTTATCACAGCTACCTCCATGGGAGTGACTTCATGGATAAAGCAAGATTTCCTTTCAATAAACTGTCGGCTGACAGGAATCCTGGCTCTTGTGTTACTTCCTGTCCTTTGATTTCTGTGGAGTTTGGATGTTATGTCGAGAGGACCTGAGTTTGAACCCCAGAACCCACATAAAAGAGGCAAGTGTGGTGGTGCACACTTGTAATTCCTGGGGAGCTGGAGACAGGGAGCTGGGGAGCTGGGTGGCCAGCCAGCTGCATGGAACTAGTGAGGTACAAGCCAGAAAGAAAGCACCAGTGTAAATGCTGCGAGGGTTGACCAGCCCCAGGGCCACTCTGAGAGACTGTGGGGGTCAGCAGTAAATGCTGATGAGATGTTAGCCACGGATGACCATGATGTGCTGAGCCCCAAATGGTTCATTCCAGAAAAATCACAAAGGGGAATTGCTCCAGCTTGACAACTGAGACTCGAATACCCCCCCTTTCCTAGAGTTGCTGCCTGCCCTGCAAGCACAGTTATGGTCTCTCTTGCTCTCATAACAGGTTCCCCACAGTCCCCATTTTACATGGAGCAAGAGCCGCTTCTCCCTAGAAGGGAGGCCCTGGGAAGGACTCACTCTGACCACCGTTGTCAGCTCTGTCCTCTACCCTGACTTCAGGGAGCTCTACAGTCCAGCTTCCTGAGATGACTGGTTTGGCCCGGCCACAGGTGGAATCTGGACATTTCTCCTGTGTGCAGCACTCTTGGGTGTGCTCCCTGGGACTCGGGTATCCCACCTGACCATTGTACCATTCTCTCTAAAGGTAGCCATGGCTCTCCAGATCCCTCAGTGTCTTTCCTGAATGTTCTAGTACCGTCTGCGTTCTTTATCCTTGTCAACAAAATCTTCCTGCCCAGCATCTAACTTTCAGACTGCTGTAGGTCTCTTCTCAGGATCCCCAGGGTAGCAGTGATATTCTGTGTGGCTCCTGATCCTGAGCTGTCAGGAGGAACATGCTTGCTCTGCTCGGGAAGCCCAGAGGGGAGGGGAAAAGAACCAAAACAAAACCCCAAAAACCCAAGTCCTCCCAGGACCACTGCCCTGCTTTCCCATCACATTCTTGACATTCCATCCTTGACCTCCTGGACATTACCAGTAATCCTGACTCTTACACAGCTCATTAGAAGTCACTCCCTCTAATTAAAACAAAACAAAAGCCCAGCTAACAGCAAGTTCTTTTTAGGGGCTTAAGAGTTCCCAGTCCAGAAATGCCTGGCCTTCCAGAGGAGTCAGCACACCTGGCCCCTGTGCTCAGACCTGCTAAACACTAACTTTTCTGTTTGTTGACCCAAGACTTGGTCTAAGTCTCCATAAAACAACAATAATGAGAGAGAGGGAGGGGGGGAAGGAAAGGGGGAGAGAAGGGAGAGTGGAGAGAGGGCAGGAGAGGGGAACAGATACATGTCCTGTGTTTATAAATATGGAAGAATATGTTCTGGAAGTCATTCCACACAGCAGCTACTGTATCTAGGGAGGGTACAAGTGTCCCACAGACTATCAGCTAGGTCTCTCCACAGAGGGTGGACAATCTGCCAGAATGCCTAGGGCTTTGCTGAATAAGCACAGCCCTTTTAGGAGGCTGGTACAGACAAGGCAGGAACCCTGATCTTGGCACACTGTGCATTTTGCTGCTGGGTGCACTTGGAAGCAGCAGCTGGTGCCCCTGTAGGGCCTGCCAGCAGGGGGCAGGCAACAGCACTAAATGGTCTGGGAACCCTGGGAGCTTATAATGTAATTAAAGATTTGTGGAGAGCAGGGTGGTGGTGGTTTACACCTTTAATTCCAGCACTCCGGAGGCAAGTTCAAGGCCAGCCTGGTCTACAGAGAGAGTTTCAGGACAGCCAGGGCTCCACAGAGAAACCCTGGCTCTAAACAACAAACAAAAACAACAATAAAAAAGTGGTGGAGATAGGAGTTTAGACACATAGTGTTTGTTATGGTTATGCCATGTTGGTTGCCTGTTTTTCCTTCTGTTTTGCTAAGCCCCCTGCACAGCACTCCAGTTTCCCCTACTTTGTGTGCTGTGCAGGGACCAGTGTATCCCTGGCTTACTTGCCATGTACCGCACATTGTACTCACAACCACCTTGGAGTATGTCCTGGTGGGCGAGTGAGATGACCTAGACGGAGGCACACATAACCTTGCCAAAGGCACAGGGTAGGATATGGACACTTAGGAGTAAATCCGGCTCAGGCTCTGGAGTGCGCTCTCTGCTCATCCCACCAACGTCACATGCCTGAGAAGACAGAGGCTGTTCACATCCTTCCTGAGACGAGGGCTCCCACTGGCTTCCAATAAACCTGCACTTCAATCACTGCTGTACCCTGTAGGTTCACACTTCTGCTGCCTGCTTCTACTTAGTGCAGCCACTAGAGGTCGACAGAGATCGGTGAACCTTTGCCGCCCCCCCCCCCCTTTATTTTAGCTTAGTCTAACTGGTGGTCCAGGACATTGGCAGCTGTGCCCTTCGGAGCTCCGTCTTATTGGGATATTTCCTGCTGATGCCCTAATCTGGATTCTCTGAGTCTGATCTAGGTGGCAGGGCCACTCTGGGTAGTCACAGGGCCCTGTATCGTCTCACTGCAGTATTTAGGCAACATTAGCAAGCGCGTGAGTGTGTGCAGTTCTGGCAGAACTCATCCATCCCCTCTGCCTCAAAGAATGCTTTGTGGTGAAAAACCTAACACCATTATCACCAGAGTAACTGTCCCCAGAGAGCATGATGTGACAGCCTGGAATTCACAACTGCACTTGCAAATTGAAGCCAGCACAGGGTCCTCACAGATCACTGAGTCAGCTGAGCTCATAGTGAAACCTTTCCCTGCAGGGAGTAGCTGCAGAGTCTCTAAGCTGGGGGAGTAGTCATGGGAGGGGGGCGCCCTGGCTCTCTGGACTCACAGGCACGCGCCTGTCCAGGCTGGCTGAACTCTGCAGGGCACAGAGGAAGTATGAGGAGGTTGGAGTGGTTGTGGCAGCTCACCCTGGGAGGAGCTGCCTCTGTCCCAGCCTTTCCCAGTGGTAGTGAGACTCCACCCATGGAATAGGATTCTGGCCTCAGTGTAGTGTGCTGTGGACTAGGAAGTAAGCAGTGTGTGCTCACTCTGGGGAAACGATAGAAACCCCTCCCATGACTCACGAAGCGGGAGGTGCCACTTCAGAACCCCGCAGTCTGATCAGCTTTGCCCAATAGTATTTTGAGGTAGTGAGAATAATTAAAATATTTTTTTCCTAGTCAGGGTCTCATGTAGCCAAGGCTGGTCTTGAACTTGCAATATAACCAAGGATGACCTTGAACTCCTGATCCTTCTGCCTCCAGCTCCCAGGTACTAGGATTATAGTGACACCATGTCCAATCATTCTATGACATTTGATCGAAGCCTAGATCTCATGTATGATGGACTGATCTGGTAGGCAAGTGCTCTACCAGTAAGTCCCATGACCTGGGGATGATTCTTTATTAATAAATTTTCTTAACTGTGAAGAACTGCAGTTAGACAAAGCCTAGTTCCTTTTCACACGCCTGGGAACAGGTGCAGAGAGAAAATTCGCCCAAGGTCATCGACAAAGCACACAGTGAAATGGCACAGGTCTACTGTTCTTGCCAGCCCAGCACGGCCTTGTACCAGGCCTCCGCTCTTTGTGCTCCCTTTCCCTAGTAGGTACTGCTGACTTTCCTAGGCACAAAGGCGGGTGGTTTGCTCAGGCCTCTCGCCCCTGGCCTCTCAATGGAAGTCTGTACTTGGAGCCTAAGACCTTTGAGTGGAAGGCAGACAGCCTGCCCTCCTCCTCCCTGCCACCTGCATGCTGCCAGCCCACCTCACTCATTGTTCTGTGTGGCTTGTCTAGGTCAGATTTGCTTTGTAGAAATGAGCTTGGAGAGTGGGAGACACTTGACACCTCCAATTAAATTCCCTCCTGTTTGAGGGGACTGGCTGATAAGATGGCCAATCCAGTTCTTAAGTCAGTTTGGTTTTTATCTTGGTGGCTTAGGCTACCTATGCTTCATCTGTCCCGTGAATGTCCCGGGGCATGCATACTGCCAATCTGCCAACACATATGAAGTTCCCTGAAGAGCCAGGGAAGAGCTCTGTGAAACCAGCCAAGCTCCCTCTGGGCCTCTTGGCTCCTCACGTCCCTGTCTTCTCTCTCCAGAGAGGATTCTCCTAGCTTCTAAAGAACTAGAAAACAACTCCCATTGTCTTCGCCCTGTCTTCAGCCTCCTCCTTTGGTACAGGAATAAACTCCTTAATGCTGGCTCCTGATGCATACATGGAGAGCAGGCTAAATACCATTCACTTTCTGAAACTGAGTGGTAGAGGAAATAAAGCAACCCCTCTGTGGTCTCCCAGACCTCATAACAACCTTGTTAGCTTATGGCTGTATGCCTCATTGCTTCTGAATTCTTTGGTGCTTACCAAAGTCCAGTGACCCCCTCAAGGTCCTGTGCAAAGGTCAAGCGCGTGCAAGGTAAATACCAGGGCTTTCACCACTTGTAAGAGACAGTGATATGGAAGCTGGGAGCCTTGGCACCTCCTCTGGTCGGCACCTGGGCACACGTTTTTCAGCAATGTGTCTGGAACTTGCTTTTTACACAGTAAGAGTCCCAGGACTTTGCTCCAATTGGGACTTTTAAGGCGCTGAATATAAGGAAGACAAAATAGATATATAACAGTGCTACATCAGATCACTGGGAATTTCTAGGTATGTTTTTGGTTCATTTTGTTGAGGTATCAACAACTAATTACATTCATTAGCTGCTAAGCTGGGGGAGGTAGTATGTACCTGTAAGTCCAGTGCTTCAAGAGCTGGGGCTTCCAAATCAAGCATAATCCAGGTATGAATAGAAACATCACCTTCCAAAGCATGCAAAGATTAGAATTAATCATCGTTAGGCTTGTCCTATAAGAAATGGCTGAAGAAGTCCTGTGTCTGGGAGCTACTATTATAAAATAAAGGCACAAAAGATTAAAACTGACTGAGCAAAGCAGTTCCACAAACAACTGGAAGAGAAGTGAACCAAACCCCATCACTGCAGACAACCTCCGAGCCACAAAAGTAGAATAATACAAAAAAGAAAAAAAAGAAAAAAAAAAAAAAAGTCTGCCAAGCACCCAGGAGACAGGCACATTTGCAGGAACAAGTATTCACCGTATTCTAATAACGTTAGAGGTACCTGGATTAAAACCTCTGATCCGAAGATATAAACAACCAAAGAGAGCCAAATTCGTCTATATGCTGCCTACAAGAAACTTGTTTCCTTTCACCATGAAAGACACAGGAACTAAACGCATAGGGTCAGGAAAGGACGCCACATTAGCATGAAAACCCGAAGTGAAGGAGTAGATCTGCCTTTATCAGATGATCCATTCTAAATGAAAAGCTGTTAAAAAGTAACAGACAAAGAAGGCCACTGTGTAACAGCGAAGGGAGAGACCTGACAAGAGGGCGTCTTAGACATAGGGAGGTAGTGCTGAAGCACAGAATTATATACAACAAACTTTATTAGATCTGGAAAGGGAGAACAGAACCTAATACAGCCATAGTTGGTTACTTCAATACCTTGCTTTTATCAGTGGAGACCATCAGGCCAGATAAATGAATAAACAACCAGGCTAGGCTATAGAACAAATGCTCTCACAGTGATTTATGAACAATTCCACCAACATCTTCACAATTTCCATATGGAGAAATTGTATATTTTATTTTTAATTTTAAGTGTATCGGTCTATAGGTGTGTGTGTGTGCGTGCATAGGAGTTCAGTGCCAGCAGAGATAGATCAAAGAGGACCTAGGGTCACTTGGATCTATATTGTATTTAGTTGTAAGCTGCCTGATATGGATACTGAGAACTCCCGGACTCTGCAAGATCATCCAGTAACCTAACCGCTGAGCCCTCTCTCCAGCCCCAGGGTTTGCATTCTTTTCCCTCAGTCCATGGAAGAGTCTTGGGCTACCACCCAAATCTCAACACATTCAAAAAAGGCAAAATTCATACCAGGCCCATTTCTATGAGCACAATAGAATAAAACCAGAAAAGCAAGAGGAGAAACACCAGAGAACTCTGATACAGGGAAGTTAAATATACTCCTGAATTACCACTGGGTCAATGAAGAAACAAGTTAAAAATATTCTTGTGATAAATGAAAATGAAAATGTGGTGTAGCAAAGTTTTTAGGCAAGCGAAGCAGTAGCAAGAGGAAGTTTACAGAACTAGAACCTAAATTAGAACATGAAAATAAACAGCCCAATAACGTCACTCAACGAACAAAGCAAATCCCAGAGCAGAAGGGACAGAATAACAAAGATCAGAGCAGGAACGAGCAAACAGACGCTGGGGGAACAGCACAAAAGAGCGGGAAAAATGGCTGGGCAGGTGAAGGCACCTACTGCCTGCCAAACTTGACGACCTGGGCTTGGTTCACAGGCCCCATGTGGTGGGAGAGAACAAATTTTTTTTTTTTTTTTTTTTTGAGCTGGGGACTGAACTCAGGGCCTTGCGCTTCCTAGGCAAGCGCTCTACCACTGAGCTAAATCCCCAACCCGAGAGAACAAATTCTTAACAGTTGTTCTAACTTCTACACACACACACACACACACACACACACACACACACACACTGTGACATGCATGGGCCATCACACGTGAATGTACACTCATACACAAATAAGTGAGTGGAAATTTTAAGAAGCACAAAGGGTCAACAAAACAAAAAACAACCAGTTGGTTTTCTGAAAGAATAAACAAAACAATCTAAAAATTCTGGAATACGATCAAGAGACCATATCTAAAAACCCAAGAGATAGGAGTTGAGGGAAACATGAAAGGCATTTACTTGAGGAAATTATAGCAGAAACCTCCCAAATCCAGAGAAATAGACATTCAAACACAAGAGACATTTAGACCCCAGATAAACATCAGGAAACTTCTCTATGATTTATGATGTATTATGGTCAAAATGTCTAAATCACAATCAAACAGCTATAAGAGAAAAATGCTAACTCACCTTCAAGAAGCAGAAACACCAAATAACACCAGGTCATTCATTAGCAAAACTCTCCAAGCCAGGAGAGCATGTACTAATATTTCAACCCCTGAAAGGAAAGAACTGCCAATCACAATTACTATACCCAGCAAAGCTATCTTTTTAAAAATAAAGGAGAAATAAGGACATCTCAAGACAAACCAAGGCAGTTCATGATCACTAAAGCCAGCATTGCAGAAGACACTTAAAGGAATATTATACATCAAGGAGGAATAAGAACAGTCTCAACCGCAAATATATTTCATCTTACAATGCAGGTTATAATCAATTATTATTAAGTCGAGACAAGAACTCCAAGCAGCCACTCACACCATGTCCACAGTCGAGAGCAGAGAGAACCAACGCATGCCTCACATGTACCCACTCACTTCATTACTTGTGCTCAGCTCTACTTCTTGACTCTTGCATATTTCAGGACTCCATGCCTAGGGAATGGTGCCACCCACAGTGATCTGGGTCTTCTACACTAAGACAATCTTTCAGAGACATCCTCATAGGCCAAACCAGCATTGACAAATCTTCATGGAGACACTTCCTAGGTGATTCCAGGCTATGTCAAAATGACAAGTAAAGCCATCCATCATGTGGGGTAATGTCCTTTGTATGCTATCGTGGCATATAGTTTTATAAAGTATGTGATTTGTCTATTTTTGTCTTTTAACCTTATTAAGTCTGTGTAAGTTTTATGTGGCCTCTCAGAGAGCATGCAAATAGCACAATAGGCTAGACAGTGAAAAATTAGGTCCCTCGTTCTTTGGCCCAAACATTTCAGTTTCTAGGTCTTCCAAGACAGCATTTTCATGTTCCCAGAGTTTCTAGGTGCCACAGAAAAGTAAAGGCAGGGCAGGAGAGATGCTTCAGGGGGGATTAAGAGCACTAGCTACTCTTCCAGAGGAACCAGGTTCAGTTCTCAGCATCCACAGGGCAACTCACAACTGTCTAGAACCCTAGATCCAGGGGCTCCACCTACTTCTGGTCTCTGCAGGTCCTCACACACAGTGCACACACACATATGCTGGCAAAACACTCATGCACATAAAACATATTTTAAAACAAATAAACAAGGAGTAAAAATGAAGGCTGGGTGGTGGCGTTGCATGCCTCTATTCCCAGCAATTGGGAGGCATAGGCAGATGGTTCTCTGAGTTCAAGGCCAGCCTGGTGTACAGAGTTGGTTCCAGGGCCATACAGAGAAGCCCTGTCTCAAAACACGACTCCCTCCCACCCCCAATAAAGAAAGAAAGAAAAAGTCAGTTTGAAGTCAGCTGGTGGCATACTCCTGTAATCAGAGCACGTGGGGGTGGGAGGGTAGAAACAGGAGAATCAGGTGTTCAAGGTCGATTTGGGTACATAGTGAATTCCAGGCCAGCCTGGGATACACAAGGCCCCGGTCTCAAAACCATCACCAGCAACACAAAGGAATTGAGAGGATTCTCACAAGGGAGCAAGTGGGGGTCCTGGGACTGAGAACCCTCAGGATGACACCTCCCTCTGAAGACTCACTAAGCTTGCTACTGTGAGAGTCCTACCTGCCCTGGCTGCTCACCAAAAGGACTTTAACTAGGCCCCAGTTTGTGCCAGTGAGGTGGCCCTGAAGTTTGTTCATGAGGGCTGTCCCTTCCAGTACTGTAACGCCAGCAACACAAAGGGTGCACTTCTAAGAGGCGTGAGGAAGTTTGCAAGCGGCCCAGTCCTGCAAAGGCCAAATCCCCCAAGACACTGGGTGAACTGCTTTTCTACTTACCTTCCGCTTCCCCTCTTTTGACAACCATCTTCTGGTCTTCTGTTTCTTTCTGGGAGCCCAGGATCTCTTGCTCACTCTCTGAGTCTTAAGTTACTGGAACCAAATCAACTCAGGGAGGAGAGGAAGTCAAGGCAGGAACTCAAACTGGGAAGGAACCCGAAGGTAGGAGCCGATGGAGAGACCATGAAGGAGAGCCAACTACCGGCGTGCTTCGCTTGGCTTATTCAGCCTGCTTCTTTATAGAAACCAGAGTGGTCCCATATTAATCACTAATTAAGAAAATGCCCTACAGGCTTGCCGACAGCCTAATCTTATGAAGACAGTTTCTTAATTAAGATCCCCTCCTCTCAGATGACTCTAGTTTTTATCAAGTTGACATGAAACTAGCCGGCACAGTCTCAGTAGTTTCAAGTACCCCTCTTGTCCGGACAAGAGACCTGAGATATCGCTACCCAAACCGTCCACAGTGGGTTGAAACCATAGAGACTCTAGCCAGAAAGGCATTGAGGGCGGAGCCCAAGGGGGTGAGCTGCTGGGACAAGACCTACTATACAGCGTTGGCCTCATCTTCCTGAAGTGACCACAGGTTTGAACGAAAGCCGTATCGTCTGTGGGAGGCAGCATCGGTAACCATTAAGTATCAGTGGCGATTGTGGCACTCAAGTTTTCTGCAGGCTACAGGGTTCCCCGTGGGCTCTTTAAGAAGCGGGTGGAAGTGGAAGGCTTTTCCAGGATACTTTTAGAGTCCTGGTGTAACACATACAGTAGCCAGCAGAGGGAGCTGATGGCCCCTTCTGGCCCACGGGTGTTGTGAAAACAGTCCCACCCATCAGTGGCAGAATCCCAAGAAGACCACACCAAGGTTTCTTTTGCCAGGGTCACTTCGTGCTCCTCTGTTCGCTTCTGTTCTAAGGAATCTGATCCCAGAGTTTGCCACGAGTCCCTGTTTTGATAGTCCCTTTAAAAGAGAATTTGCGGTGTGCTTGCTTTGCACCAGCCAATGCCGGAAGGAAGAGGGCGCAGACGCTGGGCTTGGGCTTTCGTAGGTCAGAAACGCCCACTAAGAATTCATTATTAGGGGGTTGGGGATTTAGCTCAGTGGTAGAGCGCTTGCCTAGAAAGCGCAAGGCCCTGGGTTCGGTCCTCAGCTCCGAAAAATAGAAAGAAAGAAAGAAAAAAGAATTCATTATTAGGTAAAAATAAAGTTTTGATTCATGGAAAAACGAAGTGTGAGGTTCAAAATGGAAATGACCATAGTCTGCCAGGGCAATCAGAGAAGGCTTCCTGGAGGACGTGGTGCCTGAGCGGTCCCGAAAATAGGTGTGGGCTTGGAGCTTTTTATTGTGAAGGAATCACCTTCCCAATGAACGCATCTTTAGGAATGCGAACACAGGAATAACAGTTGGACCTCAATTGCATTAGAGTCCAGGATAATTGGAGAATGATTGAAGATGCGGTTGGAAAAGATTTGGAGCCATGTTCTATGTGCGCACGTGTGTGGGTGGTATACATGCCGATAGAGAGGTCAGAGGCACATACATGTGCTGCATGTAGCTTTTTCTGTGGGCTCTTGGGATCAGAACTCAGGTCCTTGTACTTCTCCTCCAAGGGCTTTACTAAGCCGTCTCTCCGGCTCCTGGCGTCATAATATTTAAGGAGCTTAAGTATCATTTCCAGGTTTCATCATCCCTGAAAGGGGGAATGAATTTTTTTTTCCAGAGCTGAGGACCGAACCCAGGGCCTTGTGTTTGCTAGGCGAGCACTCTACCACTGAGCTAAATCCCCAACCCCGGGAATGAATATTTTTAACACAACTGGAGAGTTTTAGTTAATTTTTATATTTTCAATGTTTTAAAGTTACATTTGTAAATTATTTATTTGTTTGTTTGTTTATTACTTGTGTGTGGGTACACGTGCCAGAGTTCTTATGTGGAGATCCCAGGACAACTTGTGGCAATGAGTTCTCTCCTTCCCCTATGTGGGTTCTGGGGATTGAATTTGGGTCATGAGCCTTGTCAAAAAGCCCCTTTGCCTGCTCCTAAAACTTGAATGTGACTCAGAATAACCTTGGGGATTTAAGACAGGCTGTTGGTCCTAGACCCCAGCCTTTGAATTAAATTTCCCATCTGGTCCTTGTCAATACAGCCACTGGGTGGCAGCAGAGAGCACGGCAGTTACCGCAGGGCGAACAAACCAGAGACAGAGAATAAGGCTGTTTCTTCTTTAGGTCTCTCAAACCAATCAAGGCCAGTCAGCCAGTCAACCGCAACATTCGGCTTCCCAGAATCCAAGGGGCAGTGTGGATGGAAGCTATTGGTGGGTTGTCGGTTGTGCTTTCTGTAGATATCTTCTCACTCCCAATCCAAACACCCTCTCTCAGACCCCCACAACTGTCTACAAGCCTGTCCTGTAGGAAGAGGGCAGATCTGATAGCTCTCAGGTTCACAGAGAAAGGTCATGGATGTAAATCTTTCGGGACACTATACTGCTGACAAATTGGGACAAATCTGGAAGTGATAGGCAAATTTCCTTAGCAACAGACAGGAAGCTGAATCTTCGTGAGGGTGGGCTCTTCATCCATATAGAAAGTAGCCAGGGACAGATAGGAACAGCCTAGACCTACTTCCTTAAAGGAACGGGGAACGAAACACACTTGGGTTCTGGCTTTAGCGGCTTGAAAAGACAGCAACAGTCTTGGGTTGGGGGTTGTTAATTGGTTGTAAATGTTTTATTTTATACCAAGACATTGTTTGCTACTAGGTATTTTGGGATAAGTTTTATGATGGCAATGGGGCGGGCGTCCAACCACCCTGAGTACTGATAGGGTGAGGGGAGTTAGAGTTTGGAGAGGGAACCATAAGCACCAAAAGGGAACAGGCTAGTGTAGGATCATGGAGACTTTCTGCTGGCAGCCGTGTCTCAGCGGAGGCCAGCTCCCATAAGTACTACAGTTAGCCAGGTGTCATCCTGAGTAAGACAGTATCCTGTCATGCTTATTAAGCATCCAAAACGCCCATTCTGTCACCCAGGACTCCTCCCTGCCGGCTGCCCAAGGGCCATCAAGGTAAGGTGTTGAAAGTCTGTCCTCCTATCCAAGTTTCTGGTAATTAGTTAATGGTGAACAGAGTCATGGATCAGGCTTCTGAGGCCCTGGTCAGTCCTCTCCCTCTGGCTCCCTGAGTTAGTCTGCTTCCTTGGACTGAGATGAGTTGTGGTTTCGTTCCTGTCATTATGTAACAGAGCCCCAAACCGAAGTTGGTCCCCAGACCTAAACACAACTGACTCCATGATAAAATACCATTCAGGCTGTAAGACTCAGCAGGTAGACAGCCAAAATCAAAGTGAAGTGTAGACGGTTAGGCAAAACCAGAGCAAAGGCCTACCCCACCAAAGTCTATATAGTTCTGCAAAGTCTCTAAAGTCCTAACCTTGTTTTTTCTGTCTTCTGCAGTTCCACTTCTGGCTAACTGTTCTTGTTAACTAAAATACGTTAACCTAGAATATGATTTTTATGCTTAAAAGCTCACCCTGAGGAAGACTCAGTGCGACACTGGGGTCCTGAACAACTTCCTATCGATGTAAACTCATGTCAGAAGAATCTGCTCTGGAGAATACCCCACATTTCCTCTAAATCCCAGTTGGCATGTGACAGAAAATAGCCACTTAGCTGGCACTTGAATAGAGCCACTTGGTAAAGACTAGGAAGGAGATTCAATAAGAGAAAGTCAAGGGAAGGTTCCTATGGGAGTATAGTGAGGAACCCATCTTAACGAATGAGTTTAGGTTCCTCTTATATACTCTGTAAGGTCCAGTCTCAGGCATCTGGGAGAGGTCGCTGGGCTGGGTATATTTTACCAGTATCTTCAAAGAAACTATTGTCTTGTGTTGAAACAAAGCATGGTATGTACTACAGCAGGGCAAGCACGGCCCTGGACTCAGTTGCAGATGACCGGCAGGGGAGCCACTGGCCAACGTGGCTCTTGAGCATTTTGGAAAGAACCAATCAAACTGAGACAGTGAGCACAAGAACTCCAAAGTGGACCTCCAAAAAGTTAATGCCAGACTTGTAAAAATGTCTCACTACCATTGTAACGTTAACGGTGACATGAATATCAATGATGAAATTATACTCTTTGGGTGTATGGATTCAATAAAATAGATCAGTCATATTAACTTTACTTGTTTTCTTTTTTCCAAAAGTGGTTGAAAGGGCTGCTGGGGTAATAACTCAGCGGTAGAGGACACCCTTAGAACTTGGCTGGGAAGATGGCTCAGTGGTCAAGAACGCACACAGCTCTCGAAGAGTAGTGGAATCCAGTTCCCAGCAGCCATGTTGGGCAGCTCACGACTCTAGCTCCCCCGGTCATCTGCACTATGTGCATACCACTTCACATATACAAATAATTAGAAATAAAAATGTTATTAAACATTTTATGTGCATATGTTTGAGTATATGTATATATGTGCACAATGTGCATATACGCACCATGAGGGGGTCTGGAGAGGTAGTTCAATGGTTATGAGCACTGACTGCTCTTCCAGAGGTCCTGAGTTCAATTCCCAGCAACCACATGGTAGCTCATAACCATCTGTAATGAGATCTGATGCCTTCTTCTGGTGTGTCTGAAGAGAGTGACAGTATACTCACATTCAATTAAAAAATAAATAAAATCTTTAAAAAAAAAGAGCTATAAGAAAGAGCTATAAGGGTGAGAAGAGGTGCTAGGTTTTCCCAGAACTGGAGTTACAGACTCTTGTGCATCTCCATGTGGTTGCTAATATCCAACCCAGGTCCTGTGCTAAAACAGTGATTGCTCTTAACCACTGGGTCTTCTCTCTAGACCCCCAAAATAATACACCTTAAAAATTACTAAATTAAATTTGTTTTTGTTTTTGACAGGATCTCTCTATACAGTCTTGGAATTCACTGTTTTGATCAAGCTGGCTTTAAACTCAAAAATCTTCCTGCTTCTGCCTCTCCAAGTGTCACCATGTCTTTAAGACCCCTCCTGTCCTCCCTCTCCCCCCTCTCCCTCTCTCTCTCTCTCTCCTCCAAAATGTGGCTAAAAGGGAAGTGGATACACCTCAGTGGGAAGGTCCTGGCCTCAATCCTCAATCCCCATGGTTGAATAAAAGAAAAGTGGGAAACCAGCTATTAAAAAATTTAAAACCACCAAAGTGGCTCACATTATACTCTTATTGTGGACGAGCAACGTAGGCTCTACCCCCGATGGATCACCTTCACTGAAAAGAACAAAACCCCACAAGCTTCACGACTCTTGAGAAAGCTGGAGAGCAGCAGGTGCCATCCCAGTGCCTTCGCCAATTCTGGATATTAGTGTCTTGTCCTCCAGTGGCCCTGGGCCCGGCCACAGCTACTTAGCTAGACACTGTGTCCTACCATATTGCTCAGCCCTCCCCCAACTGTAAAAGACAGAATGGGAACAGTGAGTCCTGGCACAGGACCCAGGCACTCCTCAGGGCCTGGAGATGTGTTCACGGAACTTACATTCTATTCCTCTGAAAATCTCACAGGAAGAGACCACACGGCTACTGAAGGGAGCTGCCTTGGCTGGTAAGATCAAGGTTTCTCAGCTTAGGACTCAGAGCACCCCAGCCAAGGAGGCTGACTCTCTCCACTAACCAGGGGCTTTAGTTGGCAATCGTAAATCACCTTGATTAATGGAGGATGTTGGAAATAAGCTACCTACTCTTTAATATGCAATTGTATATTAAACACTATTAGTGTTGCCGAGGGGCTCTACCTAGAATAGAAAGTTGGAAAAACACTGACACAAACTACTTTGTTCCTTGGGAGTTGGCTTCTTGTCAGATTCAGCTGGTCGGTGATGGGGCTCCCCTGAACTGTCCCCCGAGAGACATGAGCTTGGCATGTTCATCTCTGAAATTCACAGGATTTCAAGACATGGCTATGTCTACATCCCACATCCTGGGATTATACAAAACCTGCCTTGGCTGTCAAAGGCCCACAGGCAACTGCCATACTCTTGGTCCAGCCACACTTCCTCCACACCTTGGAATGCACCAAGGTGTCAATGAGCCAAGCTGTAAGTAAGCCTGTCTTGATAGGCCAGAGTCATAACTGCGGATTCCTCCATCGTGTGTAGTACTCTCAGAACCAGTCCGCCCTCGCTGAGCCACACAGCCACCGGAGCTCCTCCCAAGGCAGTAACAACTCATGACCTCCCTCTGCACCTGTCTCCAGTCCTGACCCTCGGGGCAGACGGCTCGCCTCGGCTGGGTTCATTAAGTATGTGCTGAGCATCCTGCCCTACCCTTGCTCGCTGGCCATCAGACCACAGATGAATTACGTAATCATTCTAGAACGCTTGTTTTCCCGTGTGTAAACTGAAGTTTACGAGAGCACCTTCTTCCCTGGATGGGGGCAGCATAATGTATGTATTGTTATATGTTAATACGCACATAAACTATATTTACATACTGAGATAATGGGGGAACTTTCTACAGTGGGCCTGCAGATACCTTGAGCGACTTAGAAACTGCTATTCACCACAGACTCGTTTTTACCTGTGTGTGTTAGGAGGTGAGGGGGCGCATGTGCGTGGAGGCCAGAGGACAACCTTGGCTGTCACTTCTCAGGTGATTTGGTTAGGGAGCAGAGGGCAGGGTCTCTCACTGCTCTGGTCCTCACCCAGTAGGCTAGGCTGGCTGGCCCAAGAACCCTGGAGATCTGCCTGCTTCAACTTCTCCAGTACCAGGATTACAAGAACACATCATGATGTTTTCACACAGGTTCTGGGGGTGGGAGTGGGGGTGCAGAGCAAGCTCCTAAAGGATTTTACTTTTTAATGACCATAAATGATGCTGTGACCAGGGGTTGGGGATTTGGCTCAGTGGTAGAGCGCTTGCCTAGGAAGCACAAGGTCCTGGGTTCGGTCCCCAGCCCTGAAAAAAAAAAAAGAAAAAAGAAAAAAAAATAATGCTGTGACCATTGGTTGGTGGGTTTTTGAGTGGACCCCTGATTTTCTTTTTCTTGTATGTATACCTGGGAGAGATATGTTTGTTGGACCAGTGCTCTGTCTATATTAAACTATCCCCGGAACTAATATTTCCTAAAGTGGCTGCACCAGTTACACTCGTCTCCCACAGGCAGTGTAGGAGAGTACGAATTTCCCTTATCCTGTCCTACACATGAACGTATATCTTACTGTGGTTTGAATTTGCACAACCTCAATGGCTAAGGCCATTTTTTCCCCCAATTGTTTCTCCATCATTTGCTTATTTTTTTCTTGGGTTCCCATTGTGGGTCTTCCAAACCTTTTCTAGACTTCAAAAGGTCCTAATTTCTCCCACCCTCTTATCTCTTGACGTTCTGAAGCACCTTCCTGCATTTGGTCATGGAGAATAATTTACTGAACTTCAGGCAGCCTATGCCATCATCCAAAGCAAGCAACTGAGTAAGAGAGGCCATATTCTTTGCCCCCACCCCTTATTTGTATAATAGTCTGGAGGTGTTACCAACAGTCTTGTAGGGTTATTCTTCTTGGAAAGGCTTCAGAAACTTCCCAGGACCTTCAGATGTAAAGTTTAATGGTAAAATTCAGGGCAACTGTGAATACCATGTGTACATATGAGTGTAGGCCCCCTCCACCCCTCCCTCCACTACAGTGAGTAACACTTTCATGCAGCCTTGCCTCTCTTCCCTCCCACCCTCTCCAAACTATGTTTTCTCCAAGGCAAGAGATGACTCTGACACCCTTTCGTTTCCCATACCCCTAGAACAGTGCGTGGTCTGTTAAAAGTCACAACTAAAAGGATGCACGTGGAGTTCGTAGGTGAGAAGACGGCTCATGGAATGAACGAACATAAGACTGTATAGTTCTAGGTTAGAGCCTCTCTTCCCATGCCCACCTCAAACTGCCCAGTCTATACTGAGCCAGCTGAGGTGAGATTTGAATTTTGTCAAGTATTTATAACAAATACTACTTACTAGCCGTTTAAATGTTAACTCATGGCAGATTTAGATCTGTTTGGATCCTTTAGGGTTTTGAGCAAAAATAGCCTGACATAAAACCCACCATGTGGATAAGAACTCTGGGACCCAGAGGAGGCAATGCTGAACTTCCAAGAACAGCAGGGGTGGAAGAAACCTCCAGTCCGACATACCTTCCTCTTTCACTCCCCTGCAGATGCAGACAGGACAAAGGTCGGTGTCTAGCCAGGACAGGAAAGCACTGAACAATTTTGCTGAGAGAGGGGATGGAGGTAACAGGAAGTGGGCTTGCAGTGGGGTATCCGGCCTGGCCCAGCCTGTGGGAGACAGGATGTGAGAGAGCTGGGATCCACTGTTCCCTGTTAATAGAGGTGGTTTCCTATTTTCCGTAGCATGCGTGGTGGCCCATATGATGAGCCAGCGATAAATACATTGTCCTGAAATCTAACCGAGAGGGAGGAAACGCCTGGCATTTATGATATGTCCTTCTGCTTATCCATGGAGAATGTTGTTGGGGGAGATAAACACAGCAAAGACAGTGTGTGCAGAGATACTCGGCACAGACAGAGGTGCTGAGCCGCTCTGAGATAGCATGCAGGCTCTGAGCCAGGGCTTAGGCTTGGTCTTGGCTCTTCCCCTCAGCTACTTTCCCTCCCAGTTTCAGGCTTCTCCCAGTTGTGCAGGTCAGAGGACCACAGGTCTGGCCTCCTTTATCTCCAATGCCCCTTTACTACTAAGGGATGGGTTTCCCCAGGATGCCTGCTTCTGGGATCAAGGCTTCTTCCTCCTTGACTTTTCCCTGTATTCTCTCTGGTTACTGAATAATCAGATCTTTGTTGATTCTGGTTGAAAAAAGGGCTTAGGAAGCAGCCTCTGGCCTTACCCAGTACTGACTTTTTGACAGTGCTTATTTGACTTTAATAATTCTAAAAGGCAATAATGACCACCCCTACCTTACAGATTAAGCAAACGAGGCTTAAGGAGGAAAAGTGATTATTCTTACAATGAGTAGTTGCAAAATTTGAACTCATAGTCTGATGCAGGGACCTCTTGCTCTTTCTTTGATATAACAGAATCATAAGGCACTTTTGTCCTTAAGGAGGTAAAACTATGGCATTTTGGGAGATGCACTTTGTGGGAGTGGTGCTGGGAGGGGAGAGGCTTTTCAGCCAATGCTATCACAGTCATGGTGGGAGGCTCAGCTGCAGATACCACAGGCTGCTCCCTCTGTCCTCTTTACCCTTAGTTCTCTCTATGGAGTGGAGGATGGCAGTGGCTCATAAGAACTGCCCAGGGACTGCTGGAACTTCCTTGCCCAACATGAAGTCCTTTTCTCAGAGAAATCTTGAATCAGGCAGGGACTTGTCACCAAGGAGGTACAGAAGCTCTGCACTGTGTAAGGAGGGCCATCTGGATGAAGCTCCTCGTCAGGACGGCCAACGCGTTCTGGCAGCTCACCATGCACCCCAGTGAACTCTCCTCAGGACTCCCTGTGGCTAGACTGAGCCACCAGTCAGCTTGCCGCTGTCTAATCCCAGACTCCCCACGTCTGGGTGGGTGACGGGCTAGGCTGTCAACTAGGAAGTTGCTTACATGCTGGCTCCCTCCCGTCTCAGCTGAACTCCATCTCCTCCAAACCCAGGCAGCTGAGGCAGAGTGTTTCCTGCCCCACTGAGTGGCACTGATCCATTCCAGTGGCCCTCAGCACACACAGAGTATCTTCCTGCTCTGTCAGTTGCACAGGGGAGCTGAGCAGCCACAGAGACAGAGCCTGGTGACATGATCCCAGCTGACTAGGAGCTCACACGACCAGGCACCCATGTTTACTGATTTAGCAACAGCACATGGCCTCCCTCTTCCCTCCCACCCCAGCCCCAAGGTTGCAGATAAACAGGGTTTGTGAGATTGACACCTTGTGACTGGGGACTGACTCTCAAAACCACGCAGATGTCTGCACTGATGCAGGATTAGTCTCTGACATCAAAGGAGCATACTCAGAGGAAGGACGACTGTGGAGGCATGGGAAAGAACCAGGGTGTGAGAAGGTTAGGGCAATCCCAGAACAATTGGTGGGGTGGCCTTTTCTGGCTTCTCTATCCCTCCTCTCTCTTCTAGGCTTTTCTGTTCCTATACTTCGGGGCCTTTTATGGAGGTCCAATTCAACTGTTTTTTGTTTGTTTATTTGTTTGTTTTTTCCCTTTTCAAGACAGGGTCTCACTGTGTAGTCCTACTGGCCTGGAACTCATTATACAGACCAGGCTAGCCTTGAACTCATGGAGCTGCTGCCTCTGCCTTGGCCACTGGGGTTATGGCTGTGTCAGGATTTCCTTTTGTTCTATAAAGCCCTAAGCCAGGCAACGGTTGTCTATGAAGAGGAGATGAAAAGGCCTGCTGTAGAACATGGGAGGAAGAATGGCCAGGTCGGAGGGGAGGTAGGAGAAGACATTGATTTCTTCCAAGCCAGTAGAGTAACGAAGCCCATACCATTGCTGCCCGAAGGTGGTAACATCCTGAAGGACTGATTTGGACATGCTTGTAGCCACAGGGATAGGACAAAAGACCGTGTACTTTTTCAGGAATGACTTCTGGGAGTGATGCTGGGCCAGGTACTGCTGTGGGCCTCTGCTAGTCTGGGCCCACTTCCTCTGACAGGGCCTTTCTGAGATGTTAGCCAAATGTACAAGACTTGGGCCTCCATTGGAAGACCTGGGAAGTCTTTGCAGAGCTAAGCAGAGAGTGGCATGAATGAAAAGGATAGTGAGACCCGTGCTGTGAGCACGCCACTGCTAGCTAAGGGCAGAGGTGAGCTTTCAAGAGGCCACTTGAAGGACCAAGAGGAGAGGCCAAGGTAGCTTAAGACCTGCTTGGGAAAACTGCTTGGATTCCAGGCACACTCTGGGAGCAGAGCAGATGTGAAAAATCAAGTGTGGGATTGAGTGAAGGGAGCAAGAATGACAACCCCTTCCCCCCAAGGATCATGGTTCGAGCTACTGGAGATCAGGAGTCCTAGTCAGTCAAAAATAATAACACCTCCAACATTCGTGTTAGAACACCCACTAACCTATACGGATTGGTGAGGATAAAAATAGCATCCCTCCCTCTGGTGGGCACAGCCTCGCATTAGGGTGCAGTATGTTAGGGTGTATTCCCTTGGCAGCACAAAACTTCTGTGCCGTGAACAACCCTCATGACACCTGCAGAGGCCATGGGAGGGGACTGACAACTGGTACTTCAGAAAGCCCTGCAAGTAGAAGTAGGACTTGCCTGGTACACATTTAAGGCAGAGGAAATCAAACTTAGAGGAAGCATGTATTCATCTCTCATGCTCTATAATGAATTTTATCCCTACCCCACTCCCATGATACAAGCCTGCCTATATATGTTCATAAAATATAAAAAAGTAGGGGAATAATATTAAGGAATATTGTTGGTCTTGTTATGACAGAAAAATGAATGCCTCTTTGTTTCTCATAGGCTGAGAGCAGATAAATTCTGCAGGGAAAGCTCTTCTGTTCAGCAAACCGGACAGGGAACGCAAGCCTCTATATTCTTTCCCAAACGCCATCCAATGGCATTGGCATTTTGAGACAGGGTTTCTCTGTGTAGCCCTGGCTATCCAGAAACTCACTGTATAAACCAGGTGGGCCTTGAACTCAGATCCACCTGCCTCTGCCCCATGAGCACTGGGATTACAGGCTGCCGCCACCCATAACACTCAACATTTTTGCTTCAAAGAAGTCACTCCAAGTCTAAAGAGGCTTTCTGTTCTCCTCTACACTCAGTGTTACCCAAGGCATGAGCTGGGGCTATTCTGTGTCCTCAAATGGACTTCCCAGCAGACGAGGGCTGTGGCGGTCTACTCACACGGCTTCTGTTTGATGGTATCAGTCCAGCCTTATAGCCGCCCCCAGAGGGACAGCTGTCATTTTACAGGTGAGAAGATTAAGACTTGGGAGAGTAGTGGTGACTTGATCCAGACTCCAGTTAATAGCGGTGGGGCAGGAACAGAAACTTGCATCAGCCGGGCATGGTGGTGCATCCCTATAATCCCAACACTTGGGAGGTAGGGGTAGGAGGGCCAGAGATTCAAAGCCACCCTTGGCTGCCCAAGACCTTATCTCAAAAACAGTGAGCAACAGTGTAAACAAAACCTACAGGAGCTTGGCTCTGGGGTGTGAGTCCCCATTAAGCCCCCTATCTAGTGGGGCTCAGAGGCTCTAGAGATGCTCAGTAAAGTGCTTCTTGTCAAAGCAGACGAGCCAGAGCCCAATAGCAAGCAGGTATGGTGAGGTGCACGTGTAATCCCACTGCTGGTCAGGCCTCTGAGACAGGGGATCCCTGACCAGCCAAGACGAGCTGAATTGGTGAATTCCAGGTTTAGTGAGAGACGTTGTCCCAAACACTAAAGTATGACCTAAGGTTGACCACTGGCCTCACTGTCACCCCTGCTCCCCCAACACACAAGTGAATAAATGAATAAATGAGGGTCAGGGACATGGCTCAGCCTTTAAAGGCACTTGGGCACCAAGACGGATAAGCTGAGTTTGATCCTTGGGATCCACGTGGTGGAAGGAGAAAACTGAGTCCTATGGTTGACCTCTGACCTGTACACCAAATAAATAAAGGCTTAAAAAACCCTGCGTGAGGCTTAGATGTGCCACAGTTTCAATAGTAACCTGTTGTCCTCTGCTGCTTGAGTGGCGCCCGCAGCTTCCCTAGGAGCTCACAGCAGCGGGCTGGCCCTTGCTCCACAGTGACCACGTGCGACCGGAAGGTGGTGATCGAGAATGAAGAATGTCGAAAGAAATGCAACAGAACTCGGTGGAGCGTGCTACTCAGACATAGAAGTACAGCCTAGGGCTGGAGAGATGGCTCAGTGGTTAAGAGCACTGACTGCTCTTCCAGAGGTCCTGAGTTCAATTCCCAGCAACCACATGGTGGCTCACAACCATCTGTAATGCCCTCTTCTGGTTTGTCTGAAGACAGCTACAGTGTACTCATATACATAATAAATAAATAAATCTTTAAAAAAAAAAAAAGAAGAAGTACAGCCTAGAAAAGGGTTTTGTGGCCCATATCAAGGAGAAGTTTGACAAGAAATAAAACTCCACCTTGGCACTGCACTGTGGCCCAGAACTTCGGTAGCTACGCAACACACGAGACCAAACACTCCATCCACTTCTACCTGAGCCAGGTGGCCACTCTTCCATTCAAATCTGGTTAAAAGCGTGGACTGTGCCAAACACCCAGTGATCCACCCAGAAACAAGGACTGCATCCTAAATTTCAAACACCAGAGACTGCCTTCAGCCTTGCTAAGGGAACACCCCGTCTTAATATGTTGTATTTTGTATAAGGAATCGTTCTTTGTGCAAGTTTGTGGTTATAAAATTAGTAGAACAGCTTACATTTGGATTTATTTTCTAGTCCATACTTTTGTATCCCATTTTTTCCCCTACCTTAGGTCATTCCTTTAAAAATAAATCTGTCGGAGATGGAAAAGAAAAAAACCAGGATGAATACATACACAAAGAGCTTATGTTGCTCTAACCTGAGACCTGGGGCCATGAGTGTCTAGAATTTGAAACTCAGCAGATACTGACCATATCTGCTGTTTCATTGTCCATCTGAGGCTGAGCCCTTGCTAGCCTTCGATGCAATGTCTTCACAGTCTAGACTGCGGCCATACTGTAAAGGATGGAGAATACAAAACAAACAAACAAAATCAAAACAACCAACCCAGTGAGAGCTTTTGGGGCATCAATTTCTGTATGCTGACACACTGAGTCACTATGTCTGTAGACTCATGTGCAGAAATATTCTATTACTAGCAAGACCTAGCTTTGTTGTGCAGTTGACTTGGGGGCTACTGGCAAAGTCCTAGTCCCATCTTGGAGGAAGCACTACCTCCACATCCAAGCTAACTGCCCACCGCCCAACCGCCCCACCTTCTCTTCCTCTCTTCTCTCCTCTCTGCCTGACTGTGGAGGGCATCTAACTTCTTTCTTCTTCCCCAGTTTCTTTACTCACACATCCCGTTGCTGTCACGTGGCCCATGTTCTTCTGAAATCACCCTGGGGTTCCACGTAACTTTGAAACATAGTATTCCCACCCGAAAGGCCATGTTCCAGGCGTGGCTATGTCACCACCACCCATCAGGGATTTTTGCTTTCTTAGGTGATCAAAATTTCTGTACCACAGAGGGATGGGCTTCTCTGAGGCAGCTGGGCAAACTGAGCTTCCCAGGTACCTTCGTTTGGTTTTGTTCTGGGACAGACCTCTGTCTACCTTGCTGTACAGTGGAGGGTGACCTTAAACCCATGACCACCTGCCTCCACCTCCAAAGTGCTGAGCTTCTGGGTTTTTCCATCCGGCCCGGCTCACAATTGTCTCTCTAACCCACAATGCTGTGCAGCTGGATCCCCTAGGTCCCGCCTGTGCTGTTGTTGGCTGTGGACCTAGGCTTGGGACCACAGTCTTCACCTCATCGGATTCTGTATCTTGCTTTTTTGATCTGGACTAAATGTTCTCTCCCTCAACTCTTTCAGACTGTCCACTAGGTTTGTAGATAGGACTAACATACAGATGTAGCAGACACAATCCTCAAACCTCATTATTCATTTTTAACTGATTCTTGGTGTTTCTTTCCCAGCTTTTGTGTCCTTTGATGGTAACTCTCTGTACTTGCGACCTTCAGATGATTCTTCTCTGAGTTCGTGCATCTCCTTTGTATGCACTCCAGCCTTTAGGAGCCCAAGTCAATGGTGGCCTAGTGTAGAGATTCCCAGTGTTGAGGAAGAACTAGCTCTGGGGTGCCATTTATTGCAGAGCTGCCCATGGGGACAGGCTGAATCCAGACTGTTCCCCAAGATTGCACCTTCAACTTGCGTCTTCCCCGGTCTGCAGCTGCTACTCTTCCTGGCTTCGGCTTCTTAGTGACCACTTCTGTTCCTGAAGAATTAGGCCTGAAATGACAGCTGTAGTACACCCAAGACACAGCAGAAGTCCTTCAGGAAAATATTTGTAGAAACACTAAAATGAGAAAAAAATTTCCTGAGCTGGGGAGATGGCGCAGTCTGTAAAGTTTCTGGCATCGCCATGAAGACCCTAGTTTGTCCCAGAACTCACATAAAAGTCCTGGAGTAGCAGCGTGTACCTGTAATCCCAGCGTTGTGGAGGTGGAGAGAGGAGGCTCTCTGGAATGCTCACAGCCCAGCCAACTCAGCAAGCTCCAGGAAGGCCGTGTTTCACAAGGCAAGGTGGAGGGTAACAGGAAGACAATGTGGAGAGCAAACTTCCCTCTCAGTAGATGAGCTATGTCCGCTTTGGTAGAGGTGGGGTTATGGACACGATCGCATTTTAGTTCAAATAGGGCCAGTCACCAGCTGAGTGGCTTTCACGGCAAATCTCCCCAACAACTTTGTGCCACAAGACTCAGGAAAGCCCTAACCCCATCAGCCCTTCTCACCTGTCTGCCTCCTGTTTCCGTTCATCTGTGGCGCTGGGTGGGGCCCGTCTCCTCTTAGAGACAGTCACCAGAATGTCTTTCTGAAAAATAGACACAGGAGCTCTCTACCTCTGCATCTAAAGGGTTTATACCAGAGTGGTAGCTACTGAAAAAAGTCAGACAGGCGCCTTCTTCTAGAAGCTACAGTTTTCTTCGTTCTTTTGTGACATGGTCTCATGTAGCCCAGGTCAACTTCTAACTCACCATGCAGCGAGGATGGTCATGAGCTTCCGATGCTCCCACCTCTACCTTCCGAGGGCTGAGGGCACAGGCGTGTGTCCCCACACCTGGCGTATTCCCTGATGTGAATCAAATCTGGGGCTTCCTATATGCTAGGTAAATATTGACCAACTGAGCTCGGCCCCGCCTTCTTTTTATTTCATTTTCTCAACTGACTTCCTCCCTCCCCATCCCCCATGATGTATGTAATTATTGGTTGCCAGTCACTAGGGTGATCTATGATTTACAAAATCCCAGCTTTTGGCTTTAAACTCTGAGGACTCTGAGTTTTGACTGTACCCGGCCTCCCAGCTCAAAGCTTCTTTACACCATAGGCTATGCCTCCTCAGCCTTTGTCTCCCGCCCGTGAGCCTCTTTATTGCTGACGTCTTTCTTAATGAAAATGAAATCCTATCACTGCCCTGCTCAGAAAGCTCAAGACTCCCCCACGTGAGACAACTCTCAACCGGACTGAGGCCATTTATATTCTAATTCCTCTCTGGACAGTCCCTCCTACCACATGCCATGCCCGTGCAGTCTCAGGGACTTGACCTGAGTGGGGCAGTAAGAGAGGAAAGAAATGACACACACACTCACAGACAGCTGGCTCGGATGGCGTGGACCCTCTGTTGGAGAAGCCGAGGCAGGCTGGAAAGGCCACACATTTATTATATAGAGTTGAATGGAGAGGCAGGGCTATTTCGTGCAGATGAACAGGCGGGGTTTATGGTACACAGCTGGATCAAAGAATCAGGTTTAGCTAATCTTGGTAGGGCTCTGAGAGGGAACGGTCTTCAGGCTGTAAATGCCCAGAGAGGAGAAAGCTGTGGCAGATACTCTTTGGACATAGCTAACCCTCTCACTGTCCCTCGAGGAGGGCTTTGGCATCCCTCCAAGTCTGAGGCTCTGGGGTCTCATGTTGACTGTGCCTATGTTAGAAACACACATTCGCTCAGGACTCGACTCTCTCAGGAGCTTTCTCTGCTCCTACATCCATGCATCCCAGCCCCACCGAGCCCGACTCTTCCTCCAGCCCGTCTCCTCTAAGGAACTCTTTTCTCTTCCTCCTCATTCTTTAGGGCCAGCTCATGGGCCATCTTTCCAGGCCATCTCTTCCCTACCTCCAGGGACCTATGCATGCCTCAAATCTGGCTTCTATCCCAGAGCACAAGGCAAGTTGCCAATGTCTCAGACTCCGGAGTCATCTTGCCTCAGTTGAAGCTTACTCCAACCACTTCCTAGTATTGGTGCCACGGGCAAGGCACTCCACCTACCTGTGGTTCCACTTCCTCATCTGCAGATCAGGGGACACATTAGCACCTTCCTTATTGTCATACGTCCAAAAGTTTCCAATGCACCAACACTTTTCTCTTCAGGCCCGTGTGAGTCCTAGCCATCATTTATTACCCAAGTTGTTCTCGCCCCAATTTTTTAACCAAATCCTAGCAAGTAGGGGCTGCTCTCCCTGTTTCTGTATCCCCAGTGTCCAAAAAGCACTACTTGTATTGGTAACTTCTCATTCCTGTGACTGAAGCAACTTAAGGGAGAAAGGACTTATTTCAGTTCACCATTTCTTGGGATTTCTGTCCATCAAGGTATAATGCCTTGGTGGCAGGGGTTGCTTAGTCCATGTTGGAAGGAGCATGTGGCAGAGCAGCTATTCACAGTCAAAGAGAAAGCAAAAAAAAAAAAAAAAAACAAAAAAAAAAAAAAAACAAAACCCCAAAAAACAAAAAAACAAAACAAAACCAAAACAAACAAAAATAACAGGACCAGGAGTCTAGCCAGACTCTGCTGCTCAAAAACCTGCCTGTGGTAATTCACTTCCTCCAGCTGGACCTCACTTCTTAAAGGTTCCACAGTCTCAGAAAAGTAGCCACTACCTAGGGACCAAGAGGCGGGCACCACGGCCTGGGGGAACACTGCTTACCTAAACCCAAGCAGTACAGATCGGCGTGATGAATGTGCCGTCTGTCCACTGCGCTAGCTCTGAGGTTGCAGGCCTGTTTCAATGGGTTTGTCTCTCTAGAGCGGGTCAGCAGCAGACCCAGCCCACAGCTACACTGAGTGCAGAGGATCCATCCGAGGCAGCCAGTTGACTGAGGCTTGGGCTCCTCTCTGTCTGCCTGCCTTATCACTGTGCCCTGCTCCCTGTCTCTCAGAGGCCTGTCAATATGGCTGTTATACTTATTCCATTTGTGCAAAGAGGATCTGTAATTCAACACCCTTGCCCAGGGTTGGAAATGTGTCCTTTTCCCATTGTGAACATTTGGTCTCTGTGGCATTCACAAGAGGAGAATATGCCAGGACTCTGGGATGTTGTCACTGTCCAATGAAAGCAGAAGAAAGGGATTTCTTCAGGGACTCAGAAGTGAAGAGGGCACAACAGAAGACCCAGTGTGCCCTGAACTCACCCGTTTTGTGCTCTGGTGTCTGGTGAGTGATTCAATTCTTGATCATTTCTCCCCAGAAATAAAAACAACCTTTGCTTCTCAGGACTTTTTAAGACAAATGGATCCACCATAAGGCCTTTAGCTAAGGATGCACCAAGTTTAGGAAGATTCATCAGAAAGCGACAAAGACAACAGGAAGCAGAGGCTTAGAGGACAGAAGGGAATGAGGTTCCATTAAAAACTGATTCCAAGAAAGGGAAGGGCATTCATACAGGCATCCAGAATTTTCTGCACACCCGTGCCTCAGCAGAGGCTGTTAGGACAGAACTCACACATGCATAGCTATTACCATGGGTGCAAAACAATGGCAGCCAAGATAGTGTTGTCAGACTCCTGCTCCCTCCAGTACAGACAATGGCATCCATCCACCATCAATGTGTAGGGAGAGCCCAGGGAGGACCAGAGAGGACCAGGGAGGGCATCTGGGAGATTGCTTGATGGCCTTCTGCACCAGAGCTGCCCCAACCCTTATCACTTCTCTTCTCTTCCCCAACCGTCTGCAGACCTTGCAGTTCTCAGCCTTTGATTCCCCTTTAAGATTTATTTTATTTAATATATTTATATACCAAAACTATATATATATATATATATATACACACACATATATATATGGAGAGAGAGGTGTGGGGAGGTGTGTGTGTGTGTGAGTGAGTGTGTGTGCGTGTGTGCACGTGTGCACGCGTGTGTGTGTGATAGCAGGTGCCTGTGGAGTGCAGAGGAGGGCATCATATCTCCTATAGCTGGATTTATAGTCATTGTGAGGCATCCCATTTGGGTGCTTAGATCTAAACTTGGGTTTTCTGCAAGAGCAGTCTATGCTTTTAACTGTTGGGCTGTCTTTCTAGCCCTAATTCCTCATTTGAAAAAGACAGCCTTCATTTGTACATCTTCTTCCAGAACCATTTACAGAAAACTGGATCTCTTTTTTTTTTAAGTCCCCTCTATCCCTCACTCCAGTTTCATCGATTCAAGTCCAGTTTCCCTCCCCTCTTTCCTTTCTACTTCTCCTTCCCCCTTCTGGGGGTGTGGCCATCTCCTTGCTCTTGTAACTCCTGTGGTCTCATCTTTCTCATGGTGGGCAGCTGGGCCAGAGCCAGCACCTGCCTGATCACCACCCACACACCTTGTGACAGCCGATGTTGGGGATGCCCTGGCTGGAACGAAGTGGGGCTTTGGCTACTCACACTACTGAACTGCTGGGAGGCCCTGGGCTGCCCTCTAAGCTGGGCTGGCAAGGACCTTATTTGTTTGGATTGGTTATGAATGAACAGCAGTGTTGATCTGTAGTGTTTTCCCACCCATTCAAAATTACTGAGCATGTAGCACTCAGTGATGTATTGTAGATGTGGGGCAGGGATATAAACAGGATCCAGTTCTTAACCAGAGTCACATGGTAAGGAATTTGCTGCTTTGTTAATAACCGAAACCATTATATTAAAGTGAAAACAAAAACCTTGGGTGGATGGATGGCTTAGAGTTTCTGTCATTCATGATAAAATACTGTAACCGAGAGCAACCTGGGAAGGCAAGGGTTTATTTGAGCTTGCTGCTTATAGACCTTCATTGAAGGAACTAGGGTAGGACACTGGAGGCAGGAACTGAAGCAGACACTGTGGAAGAATACTACTTATTGGCTTTCTGTATGGCCTGCTTTCTTATAGAATTCAGGACCACCTGCCCAGGGGTGCTCTACCCACATAGAGCTTGGCTCGCCCATATCACAATAACAAACTTCTCTATAAACTTGCATACAGACCAGTATGATGGAGGCATTTTTCTCAGTTGAGGTTCCCTTTTACCAGGTGACTCTAGCTTATGTCAAGTTGACAAACAGCTAACCAGCACAATGTACAAAATGTATTTGGTTTGCAAATTCCCTTTCCATGCTGAGCCTATCAATCTTTGATGGTCTCCCGGGTGATGGCCATGATGTAAATAAACATTACTTATGCCAGGTTGTTTCGACTGTGTCTGCAAAAACAGCCTACTTCCTATCTCCTTGGGGCAAAATAGCAAATCATCAGTAACCATTAGTTTCTTTCCACTGAGGCAATCATGCATACATCTTTAGTGGCTTCCAATGACTACCTTTAGAAGATTTTTTTTTAAAAAAGATTTATTTATTTATTATATATAAGTACACTGTAGCTGTTTTCACACACACCAGAAGAGGGCATCAGATCTCATTACTGATGGTTGTGAGCCACCATGTGGTTGCTGGGATTTGAACTCAGGACCTCTGGAAGAGCAGTCAGTGATCTTAACCATTGAGCCATCTTTCCAGCCCATAAAAGTAAATCTCGACACACACACACACACAGAGAGAGAGAGAGAGAGAGAGAGAGAGAGAGAGAGAGAGAGAGAGAGAGAGAGAGAGAGCGCAGAAGCTAGGGGAACAAAGCTTCTAGGGTGCCAATGGTCAGGTAGGGAGGTTGAGAAGGCTGGCTTTGTCTCGGCGTTGAAGGGTGAATGGAGATACTGTGTCCTCCCTCCCTTTCCCCAAAAGCACTTTGTCTTGTTGTTAAATGCCAAAGCACTCACACACCAGGTTCTTAATGACCAGGCCTCAGCTCCCTTAGAGTCTCTCCTTGTACCTTGACAGGGTTCTGAAGCAGGGTCGCTGACCTGCCTTTCCTTGCTCATCTTTCCTAGGGGGCAGCAGAGTGTTGTCCAGCAAGGCCCTAGGGGCTGACAGGGTAGGTCTGCCTCATAGCTTGGCCACTTAGCACCTGGTGGGGCTCCTACTGCCTTACTCAACCCTCGATGAGTCAATGCCCTCATCTGCAAAGTGGGGTGCAGGATAATGACACCTACTCCAGAGCGTGGTTGTGAAGATTGATTGACGTAAAGGATGGTCAGTCCTGCCAGGTGGACACACAGCAATCACTAAATAAATGTGGACAGCCTGTGTTTGGCTTCCTCCAACTTGCATTTCTGGTCTTCAGCTTAGTCACTTCCTCTGGGAGTCTCTCTCTGGCTCGACCTGAGGAACGTTGCACACTCCCAGCACACATACCTCTTTTCTACCACAGCAAGACAGCTGTCTTCTCTCAGGGTCACCATCAGGGTGCAAATCTGTAAGGACAGGAATCAGTCGTTCACTAGGAGGCACAAATAGTAGGCACTCAGTAGTTACTGGGGAAAAATGACACAGACCAAGGGTCCCAATGGTCCTTGGGGTTTGATGGAAAGCTCTGGGGTCGTGAGGTCGAATAGACAGGCGATAGAGAACCGGGACCCACACTGTGTGCAGGAAGACTGAACAGGGAGATACAGAGGATGACGCTCAACTTTGGGGAGAGAATGCTGCCGGACTAGTCTGGCGAACACCAGAACCCTAGCCCCGCCTCCCAGGCCCCTCCCATGCCCCGCCCCCTGAGCGCTCGCCCTGCGGAAGCTGCAGCTTCTAGTGTCTGAGCCTCCCCCGCTTCGGGTGCGCCCCGCATGCTTATCCTGTCCCGGAGCTGCGCAGGCACCCAGCCCTAGCTCCACAGCCGCTGTGAGATGCTGCGCTCCACGTCCACTGTCACCCTGCTCTCAGGCGGCAGTGCCAAGCCGCCTGGGACGCCCAGTAGAAGGGTGAGTAGCTAGCTGAAGAAGGAGCTGCCAGGGAAGAGGGTGGGGGTTCTCTTGCACCCATCTCTGTTGCCCCCTCTGTAGGGGTGTGGGGAGAAGGATGCTTGGTTTCAGCTGCTGGCCCGCCGATACCTCATCTTGGCTCAAGTTTCCCAGGGACTGGACAATGACCCTCGCTCTGGATGTCCCGGAGGCTGGAAGAAAGGGCTTAGGGGACTTTCTGGAATACCCAGAACTTACTTCTCCTTCGCGTTTCCACTGTCAAGCCAAGCTTAAATGTGGCACCAGTCTTTAAAAGGCAAGGGAGAGGTTTCTGTGGTCTCTACCCTGAGATGCACAAGTACTGAATATATTTGAAACGCAAACTTTCCTACATGTCTCGACTGGGAGCATCATTCGTATGTCCATCCACCAGTGATAGCCTCTGACCCAGGAGCCAGCTTTGCCAAGGTGGTTCCTGTTTGCCGGCCCTGAGTTGAGCTGTGCAGGACTCTTCATTTTATACAGGCACTTCTGTTTTTGTGGCAAAGGGGCAGGTCCCAAAGCCCGGAGCATCACCTCCAGGGAGGTTTCCCTGAGAAAATCTGTTTAGCCACAATCTTTGCTGAATCTCTTCTTACCTCCCAGATGCTCCTGAAAGAATGGCCAGACTTGTCAGGCTCAATTCCATGCCCTTTGGAAGATCAGGGCCTCAGAGAAGACTGCCAGGAGCTTGGCTTGTAGCATTTTGGTTCTCCTGGTATCCTGTTATTAAATACTTACCTCTTCTCTAATCGAGTTTCTCCACCGTTCATTTTAACAGGTTAAGTCCCCTTCCAAAAGCCCCTCCTGTAGTCAGGTCAGTTTGATTTGACCTTTAGTGTATCTTTCTTCACCTATGCACCAAAGGCATGTGCTGCTTTGTGGTGAGGGCCAAGTGATGTGTGTGTGTGTGTGTGTGTGTGTGTGTGTGTGTGTGTGTGTGTGTGTGTGTGTATGTGTGTGTGTGGTGTGTTTTTATTTATTTTTGTGTGTGTATGTTAGACACGTAAGGCTCATAGAAAGCTTCACATTTGGTTAGTGGGTTTCGAACCATAGGCTTATCCTACTGCAAGATGTTTGACCTTTTCCCATGGACGGCTTTGTTAATTGGAGAAATCATTAAAAAGATAGCCCTGAGCTGTGTGCAGCGGCCACTACCCACAGGGAGCCTCCGATTTAGGTAGATGCTGGGATCCTGTGGGTGAGTACGGGTATAGCCAGTGCACTCAGTAGCACCTTTGAGAGTTTTCTCTCGATGGTGTCTGGACATCCTGGCACATTTTGTCTTTTGGCTAAGACTGCATCGATTCTTTGGGCTGAAGAACTCAGGCTTCTGAATTCAGACCATATAGAACCGATTGGAACATTCTAGCACTTCTTGTGGACAAAATCTTTCTAAAGGCTCCAGGCTCTACGCTGTGTGTGTGTGTGTGTGTGTGTGTGTGTGTGTGTGTGTGTGTGTGTGTGTTGATTGACTGACTGACTCACTGAATATTTATAGATCTATTTCTGTGTGCTGCAGGGCTGGGCACTCAGCTCCACTCTGCTCCTGGAGGCAGATGTTATCACAAATGAGTTTGTGTAGTGAACAGAATGTTTCCAGGGTTCAGTGACACTGAAAGGAGGTGGTGTGTAGGGCAAGCCTCTCCCTGAAGTTGAGCTGCTACTTAGTCTCCAAGCAGGACCAGGAGTTTGGAAGGCAGTTGACAAGATTGATGGATTGTAAAAAGAGAACTATCCTTTATCTCAGTAGATTTTTGACAGGGACTGTATGTGTGTCAGACCTGCTTTGGAACAAAACACCAAGTGTTTTTTAAATAATTTTAAAAAACCGTTCTAGAAAGAAAATAAAGTTATACGCTAAATAAATAACCATGAAAAATGTTTCTGAAATTGAAAAGTTTTCAAGAAGTCAAGCCGTCTCTCACCCCTTCTCTGATGTTGGAAGGGAAGTGGTCTCAAACTGGCATACTTGGGGTGGGTTCAACCAGTGGTTCCTGAGCCTCCAGCCAAGGGTAGCTATGGATGCAATCCAGCACAGAATCATAAATGTCCTTAAAGCACTATGAGACGCTTTGGTTTGGTTTGTAATTCAATGGCGTGGTTCTTGAGTGTAAACTTCGTAAAGGACAACGCCGTGTCTCAAAGTCAAAAGGTCTGCTAGCTGTTAAAATAGATCAGTTTTATCCACAGGGCTTATCAAGGTAGTGGCTGTGGGAAAAACCAGGCTGTGCTGTCGCAGAGTTCAAGCCAACCAGAAGTGTTGGTGGCAGTTGACGTTGGGCAGGAGTTGCCCTGAGTCAGCTGCAAGGGCAGTATCCAACCAGGCTGTCACAGGTCACCCTTTGTTCAGAGACTGCCACCTGCAGATGCTCTTACTTCCCTCTTGTCTGAAACCATCTCGAAGGGGAGGAGGGTGCCTAGCGGGGAGAACGGTTTCTGTTAACCGACAAACAAAACTCTGAGAGGTGTTCATACACAGCAACCAGTGGGAATTTAAAAAGCAAAACAAAACAGGATCTGCCTTCAAACCAGTTGTGCACTAAAAATAGTTTTATCTATGGCAACGGTGGGAAGATAAAATGTGTGGAGAATAGGCACAGCTAGAATGATGACCTTGGGGAACGGACGTGGGGGTGGGCTTTAAAAAAATAGTAACATGAATAACTTCATGATTTTGAAAGGAATTTTGCGATAGAAGGTTAATCTCACAGCATAGGCCTTTGAAATGAAGTCGGTTGTGTGCTTGGCATGGAAGGCACATGCTGTCTCCTGTAGCCAGGTACTTTGAGCTCAGACCCTGAACTAGAGCAGAAGGAGCTGTGAAGCCTGTCACAAATTCTCTCCACACCATGTTCTCTTGATAAGAGGAGACTGTTGGCTGCTTCTGGCTGGCATTGTGACCCCTCAGTGGCATTAAAAAAACAAAACAACCTGAAACAAATCCAAACAAGGCCACGGGCTAAGCTTCTCTCCCAGCCAGCCCTTCCTTTGGCAGAGGCTTTCTCTCTTAAAACCCAGAACAGGCCTGTCCATCGTCACTCCCTGGCTGATGCCGTACTCACCAGAGTCTTGATCCTACCTTGTTGGTTCAGAAAAAGGAATCCCCCCTTGGCTGTCATATGAAAGAAACTGGCAGGTGTTCCAACTTCCTCTTGTCAGTGGAGGAAACAGTCTGTATAGCTCTGTTTCCTGCACCCTGTGGAATCCAAGGACAGTGCACAAAACTCTACCATCCTGTAGGATCTGAGGAAGGGACATGGGGATTTGGGGGAAATTCAGCCCCTGATGAAAGGAAGCTGGTTGATGTATCCACTGTGGGGATCAGGTTTTCATTGCATTTCAAAAACTGCCTGGCTCTAGCTTGGGACCCTCCTGAGCCAATTCCTGGCAGGCTAGGAGGTGGAGTTTTAGAATTATGGCATCATCAGGACTTAAGCCAAAAGCTTCTGCCACAAGCAGATGACAGACAGACAGATGACAGAGGCTCAGAAACGCCAGCTGGTTTTTTCTTTCTTTTGTCTACTCTTGTTCAGTGTAGGGTGGTCAGACTCGGGGTTCTGAAGGATACTACAGAACGCTGGGTTTGTGGAGCACCCACATTTTTCTGCAGAGCGTGTGGACTGGGAGTCCAGCCTTGTGGTCTCTGTTGCTATTTCTCTAATGCTGTGCATACACACTGAAAACTGATTTGGACCTCGGTGTCCCTACCAAGCTTCTTGGTAGCTGGCACACCCTTCCAAGTCTCCGAGCCTCAGTTGTCTGAGTTTAAGAGCTGGCTCGCTGGAGCTAAGCCTGAGGTACTTCCACCTGAAGTACTTCCTCTGTTACCTGCTTTATGCTTTAAAATGGCCCCAGTACTTTTCCAGCATGTAGGAGAATAGCAGTGGTGCCTGCCTCTTTCCCTCTTCCAATGAGCCGTGTCTCCTAAATGTCAACCATATGACGATCTTCTCTAACATGCAAAATCCTGCCACCTGGTTCTTCCGCTTCAGGAGCCTCTACAAAGCCAAAGTCCACATGTGATATTCAGGCCCCCAGCCTGACTCTTGTCTGCCTTGCCTATCTCTCTATTCTTCCCAGATATTTCAAATACCTCCCTCTCTGGAGCTTCTAATGCTGCTTGTCCCCCCAGCCCCCTTGTTGCTTCATACTTCTCCCCTAATGAGAATCTGAATTGCCTTGAACCCTCCCTTCCTCAGCTTGTCTGACCCACAGTTGTGTGAAGCTATGCATGACCATTGAGAAGCTTTAGAGACCTTGGAGGTACACGTTGACGATGCAGTTCTCTCCATACAAACAAAGGGTCCTGAGTTCAAGCCCTAGAGTCAACCTACCTACCTGTCAGACTTTCAGTCTGTTAGTCAGTCAGTCAGTCAGTCAGTCAGTCTGTCTGTCTGCCTGTCAGTCTGTCTGTCTGCCTGCCTGCCTGCCGGGCATGGTGGCTGTGTATGCTCATAATCTCAGCAATGTCAGCAATATGTGTTCATAATCTCAGCAATGGGGATGCAGGGAAAAAGAGATCCATGTTCTGATAAATCCAAGGTGGGTGCCACGAGATATAATGGCATCCAGGGTCCCAAAGAAACCTCACTTCACATCCATTCGGGAAATGAGAATTTAAGAGGAGAAGGCCTGGGATCCAGCCAGCCTGATGTTTCTGTCCTACCTAGGAAGGAAGCAGGTGACAAGTGGGTGGGAATGCTGGCCCAGGTGACAAGTGTGATGGTTCTAGGAAGGTCTCCAAGTACTCACCTTGCCTCTTCCTCTGCCACAGTTGGAATTTCGTTTATTGGGTTAAGTCAGTGATTCCCAACCTTGGGAATCTATATAGAGTTACCAGCAGCTTAAGGCCAACTCAGGCTTTGAACCATATGGGACTAGGCTGAAAGCATGGACTGGTGCCTGTGTTCATGGGGAGCACCCCATGTGATTGTGAGCACAGTTGAGGACGAGTGTTTCTCTAAGCATTGCAGATTTCTTGGAAGGGCAGATATTCTGAGACATTCAGCAAGATCCCTTAGGCCTTGCAGATGGCTGTCAAGGTGATGGGTTGGGCAGGGCCAAGGGGTTAAAATCTTTGTGTGCATTTATAGACTTATACTTCCTTCCCATATCTTAGCATTTGGATGCATTGTATAGCTAGTACAGAAGTGATCCAGAGAGAGTCGAGAGAGCAAGGGAGGCCCCTGCCTCCTTCTTGGTGGATTTTGTGAGGCTGCAGCCCTGACATGGGAAAGAAGGGTCCCTTCCCATGGTGAGAGTGGAGGGTGGATGTTGCTCCCTAGGCAGATCTGGCCTGCTCTGTTGTGAATGTCTCTGAGCTAAGAGTGGATTTTACCATGGCCTACAAAGTCTGAATTGTTCTTATCTAGCCCTTTATATAAAAAAGTTGACCCCATCTTGATAAAGATAATGAAGCTGTAAGTTCAGGGTCACAACAATCCTTATCTAGATGGTGTATGTTCCATTCTCACTTGGCCTGGCATACAGGTTCCAGGACTTGGATTCTTTTGTGTTGAGCAGGGAGGGGAGGTCCGTCCTCCAGCCATACCCACAAAGGCCACACCAGGTGTTGTGAAGGGCAGTTTGGCAGGACTCCACAGTAGGAGTGGACCCGACCTGAGGGAAACATAAATGCATTCAGTTTATTTCCTTAGGGAAATCCAGTTTGCAAACTGATTAGCAAACTCCTGTTACCACCCTGGGTCATCTTTTCTACCCCCTGAGATAGATTTCCCTTCCCCCTTAGGTGAACCCCAGTTTCAGAAGCTGAGAACAGAAAGGTGGGTGAAACCCCAGCATGTCTTTAGATGAAGACCTCTGCCTCCACAAAAGGGGTCACAGAGAGCCCTAGAGCTCCTCAGTCCTGAGCTATAAACAGAAGCTCGATTGTACCTTTTTGTGTGAAGGAGACCTGAATGTTAGTTAGCTGTTTCTCCCTTGCCTTCCCTCCCAGGAGGGTGGCTTTAAAGACAGTGGGAGAATCCCTAGGGAGTTTCAGGTATGGTCTCCTTTGTTTGAGTTCACTCTCTCAAATCTAATCCAACTACATTGAAACCTTGCTAGGCCCTGGAAAGTCTATAAAAGCCATCCTGGTAAAATGCTTGCCTAATTTCAACCTGTGTCTTCCCTTCCATCATTTTGTAGTGCAGGGAGTATTAAGAGAAATGTCATTATTCAGATGAGTTGTTGAACTTATATTTCAGTGTTAAGTCTCTTTATCCATTCCCTGTCCACTGGGAGAGTTTGGCCCTTAGCTCTCTGTTTATGTTCATCTCACCTGCTATACAAAAAGCTCAGGTTGTATGTAACATGCCACTCTCTGGCTGTGTCAACATTGAGCTTTACCTGAGTTATCTTGAAATATCTTGCCTGAGAGATGTCTTTTGTTCAGCAATGGGTGATGATGGCTTTCCTAGACCCAAAGACCTCACTCAAAAGGACGGCTCTGTCCTTTTATACCCAGCTCATCTGGCATCACTTCTAGTTGATGCCTTTCTCATAGAGTCCCACTTTGATTAAGATTAAGGTTCTCTTTCCTTTAACCTCATAATAAGAATTCTTAACATATGCCAGAGACTGCTCAAAGCTCTTAACATGTCAGCTAAATTAGCCTTCACATTTGAAAGAGAAAGTTGTTTTACAACTAAGGTAATTGAAGCACTGAGGACGAAGCCACTTTCTAAAGTTTCATAGCTAGTGTCAAAACCAATATTATAACCCAAGACACGCAAACTCCATGCTTTAACCTCCAAGCTACCCTGCCTCTGAGTACCATGTATTGGCCCTGCCTACCATCATTTTTTTAGTAGCTTTGTTTGAGAATATTAATAGCTCACTAGCTCCTGGGGGTACAGCAGCTTCTTTGTCATCATGGTCCCTTTCTATCCCTTACGAAAGTACTTTACAAGTCATAGGAACTCAATGCTCAAAGGAGCACGCTGTGAGACAGTGAGACAGCAATGGTGTGTGAGCTGCAGATCTCCAAATTGTTCAGAACTCAGGGGCTGAGCCCACTGCTGAGAGGATACCTGGGTATAAACTGCACTAACTACCTTTGAGCACTGTTTAGCCTGGGAAAACCCTGGGAGTTGTGAGTTTCAGGAAGCTGTAGTGATTAGCATCATAAAATGCTGAGATAAGCCATGTTGGGTTGGTGTTACTCAGAGGAGATTCTACACCGGGAAGATGGGTAGAGGGAAGTGTACTCTGCCCAGTCATCCTATGCGCAGGGTTCAGGGGTCATGTTCCTTACCCGAGCTTTTATCAGGAATTCAGAATACCTCCTGGGCCTCTAGTATATTTCATTTGCTGTTGCTGAAGCTTCTGAATTTTGGAAGAATTAGCAGCCCTTCCACACATATTCTCTTTTAATTTTCCTTATTGTTATTACTATAAGTGTGTGTGTGTATGTGTGTTTGTGTGCGTGTGTGTGCGCGCGCACGTGTGTGCGCATGCTCACTCTTATACACAAATGAGGAGGTCAGAAGAGTGGGTACATGTGGTGTCCTCATCTATCACCCTCCACCTATTTCTTTGAGGCAGAATCTCTCCTCAAATCTGGGGCTCATGTTTTTTTTTTTTTTCCAGCTATGCTGTAAGCACCAGATCCACACTCTCTTCTGACCTCCTCATTTATGTACAAGAGTGCACGCGTGCACGCGTGCACGCACACACACACACACACACACAATTATAGTAATAACAATAATAAAAGTTAAAAGGGAATATGTGCGGAGGGGTGCTAATTCTTCCTAAATTGGATAGCTTCAGCAACAGCAAATTGTCTCCATCCCCCTCAGAGCTAGGATTACACATATGGATGGAATGCCGACCTTGTTTCATGGTTGCTGTTAGGAGCTGAACTTTGGTCTTCTTGATTGGGGAAAATATGCCTTTAATCAATGAGCTACCACACTAGTCCCTTCATTATTTTAATTTAAAAAACTACTTGAACACTTTTGAACAACAGAAATCTATACCTCACTCACAAACACTTCCTTTTTTAAAGATAAACAACATTAACATTTGTGGTTCCTTAAGGGTTTATTTCTCCCCTTTAAATCTATATGAATTATAAGGGCATGTTTAAAGGCAAAACAGGGTTAGTCTTAACATTTTATTCTGCAACCTTCTTTTTCTTTCTTTCTTTTTTTTTTTTTCAAGACAGGGTCTCTCTGTGTAGCCTTGGCTGTCCTGGAACTCACTTTGTAGACCAGGCTGGTCTATAGCTCACAGAGCTCTACCTGCCTCTGCCTCCCAAGTGCTATGATTAAAGCTGTATGCCCCCACTGCCCAGCAAACAACCTCCTTTTATCACTGCAGCTATATGTTTGATAGGGAGACGTGTGATCCTGCTCCAAACTGGGATTAAGCTCTTTAATATTTCCATCAAAGCCCTTTATTGATGAGAGCAGATGCTTTGGATAGGACCCGAGAGTGTAGCCCCAGGCATCTGCTGTACCAGCCAAATGGCTTTGAAGCCAAATCTTTTATCTTGCAGGCTCTTTTCATTTTTGTGTATTGTGTTTACTGTTGACTTTGTGCATGTCATGGTAGGCATGGCTCAAACAGCCCAGCCCGATGGACATAGTGTAGCTGCCAACTGTGGGAAGTGTGTGGAGGAATGTCGGAGTCCTGGGAGGGCTAGTAGAGAGTGGGTGCAACTGTGGTGAAGGGCCATCTCACTTTGGGGTGACTTAATGCATAAAGTCTTTTTCCTGAAAATTGTAGCCGTCAGTGAATGCCCCTCTAGGATTCACCAGCCAGAGAAAAAGGCGTTGTTTACCTTCTAATGTCCCAAATTCCATTGACTAAATAGTTTCCATGGAAACAAGGGTCAGGAAGCCACGTGGAGCTGTTTTGTTTTGGAGCATAGGTTGAGAACACAGTGATACTATCTAAACACTAATAAAAATACTTTAACAGGGCTGGGGAGGCCACTCAGCCAGCAAAGCACTTGCTGAGAAAGTGTGAGGATCTGAGTCTGAGTCCATAGAACCCACTTCCAGACTGAAATCCTACGAAGCGATGGGAGGTGGGGAGTCCCTGGAAGCTCACAAGCCTGTGAGTCTGGCATGTGCAGCAGCAAACAGTGAAGACGCTCTGTTGCAAACCTGTCCTCATACTGTGCCAGCACTAAGAGCCCTAGGGTTGGTCTTTGTGACCTTGTCTTTCTTTGCATGGATATATCGTCTTGGAAGAAGCTTAGTAGCTTGCTTCTTTGCAAGAAGCTGTCCTTCTGAAAGCCTGATGCTTGGTCTGACACAGCAAGGGCTATCATCCGAGGTTGTTCTCTGGCTTCCACATATGTATGGCATGTGTGTGCTCATACTTTTATACATAAATGTATGCATGTGTGCATGTATGCAGACACACACACACAGACATGATCAACTTTAACACTTATAAAGACATGCCTTTCTTTTAATCTCATCTTACACTTGAAATTCAGAGAATAAATTTCCCATAGCTACATAGCCAGTGGATGTTAGAGTCTGTGTGCATGTGTGTATTTGTGCATGCGAGTTCATATAGATGTGTGAGCATCCTCACATATGTATGGGATGTGGTGCATTAGAAACATACTTCCTTCTTTCTGCCAACAGATACGTCATGGATCAGATTCAGCCTGACAGAAATGATTGCAGAGAATCACAGATTTGCATGGGCCACCTGGTGTGGCTTACGTTTTAGTGTTTGTAAATGCCAGGCTGGTTTTATCCAGGAGTGGCCTACAGTTCAAAGGTTGCCTTTCTCTATAGGTGACAGAGAGCCATTAGTTTCTGCCCATCCAGAAAGAGAGCTACCTGGTGGAATGGCTAGCTCTTCTCTTGGACAACATGTTTGGGTGTGAGCATTGAATGCTTCTTGTAAAGTTGGCCAGAACAAAGATAGCCCTGGGTGTGGGGCAGACTCCATCCTGAGGTCACTGGGAAATGAAGCTTGTCCAGGAGAATGCAAGAATGGAAAAGTACCTTGACACTTCATCATATATTTAAAGAACCAGGATGGAGAGAGCCTTAAACAGAACCCAGGGCATTGTGCATGTTAAGCGATTACTTTTTGGTTTTGTTTAAGACAGGGTCTCAGTATGTAATCCTGGCTGGCCCTGAAACTTGCTATGTAGACAAGGCTGGTCTTGAACTTGCAAAGATTCCCCTGCCTCTATCCTCTGGGTGCTGGGATTGAAGGCATATGCCACCATGGCCAGCCTGGCAGGTTTTGGAGGGTCTCGCTAAGTTGTTCAAGCTGGCTTTGAACTCACTGTGTGGCCAGGCAGTCAGTCCTTCAGTTTGCCATACTCTTGCCTCCGGCTCTCAGGTAGCTAAGGCTGTGGACCAGCACCACCTGAATTAGATGAGCATTGTAATGGCCAGGACGTGTTCTCCTTCTACATCTGTCTCGGAACTTCCCACTTTCATACAGTAACCAGACATTTTGGATAAGGATTACCTCTGTGCTCTCATTTTTACCTGATTGCCTCGGTAAAGACCTCGGGTTGAGAGAGCTTGCCTCTAGCATACACCGGGCCCTGGGTTCCCTCCCCAGCACTACATACACCAGGCATGGTGGCGCTCGGGATCCCCCACTGTCATCAGACTCTCAACAAATCACACAAGCTATACCTTTCCTCAGCGGATGCTTTAATGCTTCCTTTGTGTTTAATTTAAGAGGAACAGTGCAGTTTAGTCTTTCGTTGGATTGGTTTGGCCTTGCAGTCCTGAGCTTGAACCCAGGGCCTCCTAGTCCAGAAATTTACCATTAAGACATACTCCCCATGCTGGCCTTTTGAAAACTCCTTGGGAACCTTTATTCATTCATTCATTCATGTATGTATGTATTTATGTATGTATGTATGTATGTATGTATGTATATATGCATGTATGTATGAATGCATGTGTGTGTTTGTGTGTTTGTGTGTGTGTGTATGTGTGTGTATGGGCCTGTTTATATTACGTTTTGTTTGATTTTGAGACAGGTTCTCACTATGTAACCCTGGCTATCCTGGAACTCACTATGTAGATCAGGCTGGCCTCGCACTCACAGGGATCTGCCTGCCTCTGCTTCCCAAGTGCTGGGATTAAAGGTGTGTGCCACTATGCCTGGCCTTTCTTCCAGTATTTCAGTGGTTTTCATCTACAGCTTTTGAGAACCTGACAGGAGCGCCTCCGAGGTCAGTGACAGGCGCTCACTACATAGCTAATGAAACCCGGAGACGTTACTGCTTATGTTCTTGGTGCCCTGGCCTTTTCTGCTAAATGTCTTTTGATTTTTAGCAAACAACACAAGCGGCTCTGGCTTTTCCTTCTTCTCCTTTTCCCTTCAATCCTAAACTACTCACAGCATTACGTTTCTCGCCCCAGCTGTTTTAAGTGTACAGGTTGGTGACTTTCAGTGCATCAACAGTACTGCGGCTCCATTGCCACCGTCAGTTCCCCCAAATTCCCAAACTGAAAGTCTAGACCCAATAAACACCAGCTCCCGGTTGGTTCTCTGCCTCCTTAGCTCCCGCAGGCTGAGTACGCTCTGTTGCGTGTATGCACTTGGCCCCTCCGTCTGGCAATAGACCCTTAACTCACTGCTACTTATTGAGAATAACGAGTATGACTAGAGACCTTTATGAACGCTGTGATTGGACTAACAGGTAAAGGCACCCGCCACACAGGCCCGGCGACCCGAGTTTGATCTCCAGGACCCACACAGAGGTGAAAAGAGGAAACTGAATTCCATAGAGCTGTCCTCTGCACTGCCACCTGCATGCTGTGACACGCGCGCCCGTGCACACACAGTATCTGGAATAAAACCCTTGTGATTAACATTTCCGTGTCTGTTGTGGGAACGTTAAATACATAGGCCAGAGAAGTAGAAAATACCTCCTACTCCATCACTGGAAAAACGAGAGGAAATCTACACAATTTAGAATTTAGACAATAGGTCACACTGCCCTGTGGATTTTGGCTTTTAGCTCTCCAGTGGAATTTTGGCTTTTATGTGTAAAACGAGATCCTTTTAGGCCTCGTGTTATGAAATTTGAGCCATTTGAAAGTGTTTGAAATCTCTGAGGTTATTTAATAGCTCCTTATTTGAGCAGCAGTCTGCTGCTGGATGCTGGTGGGCAATTGGCACCAGGCCATGCTGGTCTTAGCATGTTAGTTTCTTTCCAGTGTGAACAGGATGGTACAATGTGCTTGTTACTGAGGAATGGGCAGAGGGGAAGCCCAGGGCCTCTTTCTTCCGGCCAACACATATCCTAATTGGACTTCGCTTTCCACCTCTCTTAGGCAAATGTCTGCAGACTGCGGCTGACCGTGCCTCCTGAGAATCCAGTGCCACAGCAAAAAGAAAAGAAGATTGAGAGGAAAGATCAGGTGAGGAGCCATCTCTGAGCCAGGGCCCACGGCTGGTCTTGTAGTTAACGTGTTCTTCTCCATCCCTCACCAAGTTATGTGTTGGCCGCTGCTGATGAAAAGACCCTCAGCCTTCCACACTGCTCTCCCAGCTGCCCGTGCAGCTTGGGCCCCAGCCTTGTTTCCTTAGGAACACCGTGGCTCTGTGCAGCCTCCCGACTGTGAGGGCACTGGACTTAGCGACAGGTGCTGTGGCAGGGAAAGTGGTTTTTCCTGGAATGGCCCATGCGGTGGAGTCAAAGGGCCTTTTGTGAATTGCTGGGACTGGAGCAACAAGTTGGGAGCCTGGCTCTAGCTGTCGGGAAGAGCCCAGCGGGCAGCTGAGCATGCTTTTGGCTGGATATCAGAGAATTCTGCAGGCATTTTCGTGTCATCTCTGAACAGAGTGCTGGCACTGTACAGATAAGCATGGCCTTACCTTTGCTTTAGAGGGACTTGCAGGCTTTCAGGCGGGACGAGCATATAAAGAAACAGTGGGGGTGTCATGTCCCGTGTGCTCGTTCCCACCTGGGAGCATAGAGATGGCACCAAGTGACTTGGCAGAAGTTCAGGCTTAACAAGTAAGTGGGAGGACCTGCTTACCTCTCCGCCTGTGTGCCCGGGGTGACCGTTTTTCTCATTCCTAAACAATGACTGGCACCTGTGAAATCTCCTCCACTAGGACTCCAGTGGAGAGCCCAGCAGTAAACAAGGCAGTGGCTGTCACCCACGCAGCTTACATCGCAGTGGGTTGAGAATGGAAGAAAGCAAAATAATGATGTGCTTTCTGGAGGGACGGTGTGGGAGAAAGCGATGGGCATGCCGGAGACTGGGCAGGTCTCTGGTGGACAGTTTATGTGGACATAAAGCGAAATAATAGGTTATAAATTTCATGGGTAGAATGATGAGACTGTGACTTCTTGAAATGCAACCTTCACTTTTGACTTAATCAGCAACGAACCATAAACAAGGAAGCCTCTTGTAGACTGCTGAGAGGCTCATACTGTCCCAGGGTTTATTGTCTGTTATCTGTCTGTTATCTGTGGTTCTTTTCCCGTGATGCTTCTCCTCACTTGTTGTGGTGCGTGTTTATGTATGTCCATTTATGTCCGTGTGCCTTCAGTAGCCAGAAGTAAGCATCGGGTGTCTTTCTCAGTTGCTTTCCGCCATATTTATTCTGTCTGTCTATCTGTCTGTCTCTCCTTCAAATTTTTTCAAGTTTTATTCTACACATAAGAGTGTTTTGCCTGTGTGTGTGTGTGTGTGTGTGTGTGTGTGTGTGTGTGTGTGTGTGTGTGTGCGTATGAGCAACACATGTGCCTGGTGTTCTCAGAAGTCAGAAGAGGATGTTGGAACTGAAGTCGTGAATGGTTATGAGCCACCATTGTGAGCACTGGGAACTGCACTAGGGTCCTCTGCAAGAGCAACAAGTGCTCTTAACCACTGAGCCATCTCTCTAGCCTACTTTTCTCTTTCTTCAGATAGGGTCCATGACTGTTCTAGAACTCACTATGTAGAACAGTCTGACCTCAAACTCATGAAGAATTCTGGCTCCTGTGTGCCAGGATTAAAGTCATACACTATTATTATAACTGGCCTCATTTCTTGATGTGGGGTCTCTCACAGAACCCAAAACTTACCGATTTGCCATGGACCTCCTGGGATTCTTCTGTCCCCTCCCTTCACCCTCTTTGTTTGTTTGTTTAATGTGGTCATTGACCCCCCCCCACATCCTCATGGCTGTGCAGAGGTCCTTTACTAACTGAGCCGTCTCCCAAGCGTCCTCTTCTTCACGTTCTACCAAAGACAACAAGTTACCAGGGCTGATGCAGATGGCAGGCGGGAGACAGGAAGTAGCCAGAGAGCTGTGAGAGAAGGAAACCCTCCAACCTGCTCCAGAGGAGAGGGAGTGTCTCACCAACAGCACCTGGAAGAATGTTCCAGGAGGTTGGGAGGACAGGCTAGACCTGAGACACCCGGTTCTGGAATCCAGGTAGCACAGGTAGGGCTTTAGGAACTGATTTCATTTTTTTTTATTATTAAATATTTGTTTATTTTTATTTTATTTGAATGTGTGTTTTGCCTGTATGTATGTCTGTGTACCACATACATGGTTCATGGAGGCCAGAAGAGGGTGTCAGATCCCTGCACCTGGAGTTACAAATGGTTGTGAGGTGTGTTGGGAATCTAACCTTGGTCCTCTGGAAGAGCAAAAGATGCTCTTAACCACTGAGCCATCTCTCCAGTCCTGACAGCTCTTTCCGGTTAAAATGGACATAGCTTGAACATCAAAAAGACTAAGATTTGTACAAGTTAAATAGCCCCAGTCCTTTATTTAATTTTTTTTGAGGCATTGTTTCTCTGTGTAGTAGCCCTGGCTGTCCTGTAATTCACTTTGTAGATCAGGCTAACTTCAGACTCACAGAGATCCACTTTCTTCTGCCTCCCAAGTGCTGGGATCAAAGGTGTGCACCATTAGTGCCCAGCTAAATAGTTCCAATCTTATGAGCCTCTTGATGAGTTGGATTTGGGGACATTTTGGATGTTGAATTTTGGCGGATATATATGCCTAATTGACAAAGTCTGTACAAATATTCTCAACCAAGTTTAAACAACTCCAACATCTGAAGCTCTTCCGGTCCCAAGCATTTTGAGAAAAAGGACCCTCAACCTATAAGGATTATGATATATTGAATAATAATAAAAATTCACAACACTAGTGATAAACAGAGAGGCACAGAGGGAAAAAGAGGAGGAAGGGGAAGGGGAAAGGCTTGTTATGGAATGCAAATTAATCTAGAAACCGTTTGGAATTTCCAGATAGGCTCATCGATGGTTCAGACACTAGTTAGTTAAACATTATCACTCAATTATTCACATGGTCTTCAAAATATAGCTTGTAAAGGAATAGCAGACCTTAAAGCAGAGTAAAGTTTCCACCAGGTGACCCAACCCAGCATTACCAGCAGATGACAGTCTTGTTAGGGACTTCCGAAGTGAAGTGACTAAGATTCTGAAGTAATTAAGAAGTACACACAATACCCATGTAATCTCCAGGTTGAACTCATGATAAGGACACAGAAAAGTCCAAAATATAGGACATTCTATACATACATAGAACAATTGGCCTGAATCCCTCCCATGAATTTGATGATATTAAAAACAAGACGAGTTTCTGTTGTTGAAAACATAGATTAAGACACTGAACAGGAAATGTTATGATCAAACTTTGGTTAATCGGGGCCCAGAAAGTTTGTAACAGACATGTTGATATACTTATCGAATTTAGAATATGGGCCGTGTGTTGGCTACTGAATGGGTTTTGTTTTTAGGTATGTGAAATATGAAGTTTTCTTTCAGCTTCCTCATAGCTATGGACATAAATGCTTGGCAGCTACACTCATAACTCTTTTCGTTACTGTGGCAAACTAACAAAAACACCTTGAGGAGAGGGAAGTGTTTTCTTTGGGCCAATGGTTTGAGGGTACAGCCCATGGCGGTGTGGAAGCCATGGCGGCAGGAACCAGAGGCAGCTGGTCAGAGTGCATCAGCATGCAGGAAGAAGAGAGCAATGGAAGCTGGACTTCAGCTTGCCTTCTCCTCTCTACTCAGCCCATGGGATAGCGCCATACACAGTCAGGATGGGGAGTCTTACCTCAGTTTACCCAATCTAGAAGCTCCCTCACAGAGGTACCTAGTACTTGACGTCCTAGGTGGTCCTAGATCCTGTCAAATTGACAGTCAGTGTTAACCACTGAGGTGCCAAAGCTCATAACACCAACGAGAGCAAGGGGCAGTGAGGCTCCTTCAACTGCTGGGCTCTTGTGATGACCAGGATCGAATGGAGTCCTCTTGTTGAAGGGACATCGTCTCTTCCCCTTTGTGTCCTTACTCTCACTGTCCCTGTTAGAGCTGATGGCATCTGGGAGAGTTTGAGGGAGAAGCAAAGTCCAGACTGAGTGACAGGACCAGGGTCATGGTGGCTGTGTCCTGTGCATGGATGGGCTATGGGGAGTGAGGTGTTTCTGAGACCTGCAATGGGGGAAGGCACCATGGAGTGGGTGTTCTCATAGAAGAACCAAACATTCCCAAGGAAAGAGCTGGAGTGCTTAGCTGTGGAATTCATAGACATACAGTCAGTGTATGTGCCCATCTTTTGTCTTGAAGAATGCTTTCCAAATTGGTTAAGGCAATGACTTCTTTTTCCTTTTATTGTAATGAAACATCAGGCATTGCTTCTATTTACAGAAAGAAGAAGTGTCAAAAGTTAAAATGAAAATCTCAAATGGTTTTATGCAAATGGCTAAGGACACATTGACAGCATCGTTTGCGTATTGCTATAACTTGCACCAGAAGTCAGAAGAAGAATTTTATAACAGACATTCAATGGGAAACAATCCATTCGGGGAGAAAAAGTTCATGACAGAATATACTTGTTGTATATTTCGCCACAATAATCTCAACTATTGATTACAATTAGAAGAAAATAGCGTGTGCACTCTAAGCAGTCAGCAGAGAAGCTCTCTTTTACGAGAGTCCATGGGGTTGAGGGCAGAGAGGAGCAGTGAGATGGTAAAGACCTTCCACAACCCCTGGCAACCTGAGTTTGGTCCCAAGGATCTGTGTGGTAGAAGGTGATCTGATCCCTCAGCGTGTCCTTTTATTTCTTCCATGTGTACATCATGTCATGTGCACACTTCTGCACATACACACACATACACACACACACACACATACACACATATGCATTAAGTAAATATTTAAACTTGTAAAGGAAATGATAAGTGAAAGAAACCAGATTCCATACCTTTGAGAAGTCCCAGAATAGCTCTAGACTTTAACAGAAAGGATCCCTGCTGGGAGAGTATATCCAATAAAGGAGGAAGGCATACAAGAGAATAATCTTGCTTCAGAATTAAGTCACGTAAAAGTGGTGTAAGCTGTTGGACTAGGAAAGGGCACCTCACTCTTCCAATGGTGTAATTTCCAATTGCCTTAGTAATCAGAAAGACAGTATAAGTCTAACCCTTTCAGGGGCTAAGTTTTATCACCCACTTTTAAGTCCTGGGATTTATTTACTTTTTTCCCTAAGAGATACTTCCTCACATTTCCCTGAGCAAAGTGGCTACTCTTCTGAGACATCACTGGAAAGATTAGAAGAGCCACAGCCTAACAACCTGGGTTTGATCCCAAGGCATCGCAAATGGTACTGTTGGGGGCAGTCTGTCAGTTGACAAAGGGAATGCTAAGAATAAAGACAAAAACCTCAACATTAGCCTTTCCAAGAAGACCATTTCTGAGCTTCTTAATTTCTTCTTTGAATCAACACACACACACACACACACACACACACACACGCACACACACACACACACACACACACACACACACACACACACACGCGTACTTTAGGAACAACCATGCTTAAGTGCCTGTCTGTAACAAGTTGTTGACTCAGTGCAGAAGAACTGGGGTAGAGAGGAGGGCGAGGCTGGCTGTTTCCCTAGGACTGAAGCTCTTGGGTGGTGGCAGCACTCAAAGGTTCTAGTGGCAGCTAGACAGTGATTCTGACCCTCTGTCCTGGCTGGACTCCTGGGCTTGAGTCACTGGGAGCAGGGTTCACATACTGACAAAGGTTCCCCGGAGCAGCTCCTTCTGTTGTGGTTGCAATGTGTCTGCCCCACCCTGGGAGCCACAAAATTGCAAGGTGCCCAACATTCTGGATGATCTTCCCAGCTCAGTGACTTTGGTTCCTTTGAAGAGGAATCCATGGTTTGCCAAGGCAGGGATTGGGGCTGGATAGGACACAGAAGTCTCAAGATATCAAATGGCCTCGCCGACTTCTAATGACGTGGAACTTCCCTGAAGATTTCCTGACCTTTAGAGCTGTAGCTGCCTGAGGGCAGCAGGGCCTTAGTCACTGACATTGGCACAGTAGATGCCAGTAGGCAGCTGGCTATACGTAGACCCACTGCCTGCTGGCTGTTCGTCTGTCTGTTCTCTGTTCACCATAGAGAGGAATTCCTCACAGCTTAGAAGTATTGAAGAGGGCACATTTTACCCTGTTGCATGGGAATGCGTTGGGAAGATGCTCAAGGTAAGTACTTTTCCTGGAGTTGTGGGACAGCGGGGTGTATTGGAGAGGCTTCCTACCCCTAGAGCAGATGCAACCATAGCACTCAAATAAAAGTGCTGTGCGTGGAGATAGAGACTTGTAACCACAGAGCTGGGGAGGCAGAGGTAGGGGGTCCCTGGAGTTTGCTGGGCAGCCAGTCTAGCCTAATTGGTGAGCTCCAGGTCAGTCAGAAAACTTTTCTCAAAGGTAGTAGACAATGTTCTTGAGGGTGACACATAAGGTCATTCTCTGGCCTCTGCACACACATGTGTGTGCCTCCCCAGTATATGAACATGAACATTTTTAAAAATAAAGTAAGCCAGGTGGTGGCAGTGTATGCCTTTAATCCCAGCATTTGGGAGGCAGAGGCAGGGGAATCTTGGTGAGTTCTATGCCTGCCTGGTCTACAGAGTGAGTTCTAGGACAGCCAGGGCTATACAGAGAAACCCTGTCTCTAAGTAACAAACAAACAAACAAACAAACAAACAAACAAACAGTGGCTGAGTTATCATAGCGCTCTCCTCAGCAGCCGGCCTGTGAAGTGTTCTAAGGAGACAGGACCCGATCTATGAGAATAGAAGGTGAAAGATGGTGATACTATCTCTCCTCAGCCCAAGTTCTGGTATTGTGATTCTGCTCCCTTGTGACAGCATTGGTTGGGCCCTGCCAACTCACCCTCATGGGCTTCACCCACCTAACCCAGCCCAGTAAGCTCTCGTCATCTCTGTGTTCCCGGCGTATCGTCCCTCCTCAGAGCCCATGCTAAGGTTCTTTCTCATGCTTGCAGTGTCTTCTTAGCTCTCTGTCCCCATTTGCCCAGATATCCTGTCCATCCAGGCTCAACAAACACGTCGCTTCTCCATTGAGACCTCCCCTGTCTGCCCTGTGCTTCCATGACCATGCTTCCCTCAGGCTGCAGGCTCCTGCCTGCCTTTCTTGTTTTGTCTTTAGCATTCTTAGCAAAGAAATTTCATAGGCATGGATACACATTTGTTTAAATATTTGGATGTGAAAATGACACTGAGTTAGCACAGAAACATACAGAGCAAAAAGGCATTGACTCTTCCGTCCCTATAGAGCCTTGCTCCCTACACGCAGTAGGGGTTTAGTGATGATCAGGTTTAGAAGTTGCCATAACAACGCTGTAGACTACATGGACTGAACAACAGAGTTTTGTTGCTGCCTGGTTCTGCGGACTAGAAGCCTGGATGAAAGCGGGCCCATGTTCCCTGGGAAGGGAGAGCCCTTCTTTAAACTCATCCAAAGTCTGGTGCCTCTGGTCAGTCCTGGTCTCTCGGCGGTGTAATTGCTGTCTTCACAGACAGAGCTCCTGTGTGCACATCCACGTCTGTCTAAATTCCTGCCTTCTTGTAAGTTGATCCCATCTCTGAGTAAGGACAGATTCTGAGTTGCTAGCAGTTAAGACCCCACCATATTTTTTTATTGGGAAATGACATAGTTCAAACCATGGCAAGTTTTTTTTCAAACCATGGCAAGTTGTTTTAAATTGTATGAGCAACTCAGATAGATTAGCTTTTTGTTTTCTTTTTACTTTTTGTTTGCTTGCTTGTCTTTTTGTTTGTTTCATAGAGTGAGGCTGGCTTTGAACTCCTGGTCCTCTTCCCCCTACCTCCCCAGGGCTGGGATTACAGGTGTATGTACAGCTTCCGGCTCTGTCTTTGTTTACCGAACATAATAATGTGGACGGAGGAAAGACGGTTTCTTCTGAACCCAGATTTCATTTGGAGGAATTGGTCAGTGTGGAATGTTTTCAAATATGGCTAACCTTTAGGAATCAAAATGGTAGCAGATCATTTTGAAATTAAATACTGTCATCTGTCTTTTTCAAAGAACTCTGTAACTCTCTGAAGGTCTGTATCTATATTTCTGCCCAAATCTGTAATCCTGTGAGTGAACACACACACACACACACACACACACACACACACACACACACACACACACACAGAGAGAGAGAGAGAGAGAGAGAGAGAGAGAGAGAGAGAGAGAGAGAGAGAAACCAATACTAGCTATGACAGATCTATCATGTTGAACCAGAATGTCGCTGCGTAGTCTTGGATCTGGTTGGAGCTGGTTCTGAGATCTTCATCATGAGCAAAATCTGGTGCATATTAATGGACTAGCTAGAAGAGACAATGCTGTGAGAAGCTACTAACACATAGGAAGGACACTATATGTCCCTCAGTGACCGTTCATTACTCACTTTTGAGACTTTGAGAAGCTAAGTGAGGGAGAGTGGCTGTGTGCGTGTGGGTGCAGAGTCCAGGGCTTCTGGAGCCAGTATTGTGTCAGAGGAGGAAACCCTGGCCAGCAGATTTTATAGCCCCTTTCCTTTAAAAGCCTGGATGAGCAAGCCTGCTGGTTCTTGCCCTCGGAGAGCCTGTTTATACAACATCCTGGCTGTTGCCAGGTGAGTGGGTGTACTGCCATGATTCACGGCTGCAGACGGGCTGGGCTGCCTGTGTGGTGTGCAGGGGCTGTGTCCACCTCTCAACGAACAGGCCTGAGGTTCTGGTCCTGGATCCCTCACTGACGTCAGCAGGACTCCTATCCCAAGCCCTCCTGAAGGGACCCCGGTTCCTCTTCTAGAACACAAGAGCGTTCACCCCTCGCCAACAGTGGAGCTCTTTTTTCACACTGATACACTTATGTAAAATAGTGTCAGGGCAGTATCTCAAAGGAGGAAATATTATTCTTGAGGTTGACACCCGAGGTTGTCCTCTCTGGCCTCTGCATGTTGCGTGCGCACACACACACACACACACACACACACACACACACACACACACACGCACTGACTTCACCCACGCGTGCACCTGCCAACATGTGAACACACATGCCATCCTCCCCAGGTTTACTGAATGTCTATTTATGCTGGGTATTCAGATGGAGCTGTGAAAATATTAGGCACATTCCCCGCCATTGTGGAGTTAGTTATGTCGTCAGATCGCATACTCTAATTTAAGAGGTGAGAGATCTAGTTCCCCATCACTAGCCTAACTAATTCACTGACCAGTGGATTCCTTAGGCCATTTTATAGAGTTTTGGACTGGGTTCCTTTTTGCAGCTTCTCCTCCTTCTCCAGCCCAGGGGAAACAGCTGTAGCCGGAGCCTGAGGTAAATTCTGGGCTGCGAGTGCTCATGAGAAGTCGTGGATCACAGCCTCCGCCCGTGGGTTGCTGTTTGCCCCTGATGCGTTTGACGGGGGTTGGTAGAATTTTGTGAGTTGTCTCTGTTCCCTACTGTGACAGGAGCAACACCTACAGGGCTTCAGATCTCAGGGATCTTTGCCTGACGTTGATCATATTCATAATATTTTCATAACAGGTCATATTCGTAGTGGATTCATAACACTAATGATAGGACTGGTATACACATTCTTTTTTAAAAGATTTGACTTGTTCTTTTTAAGGTGTGCGTGTGTGTGCGTGTGTGTGTGTGTGTGTGTGCACGTGTGTGTGTTCACATAGATACAGGTGCTCTTGGAATCAGAAGAGGGCATCCGGTTCCCCGGAGCTGAAGATACAGGTGGTGGTGAACCACCCAATGTAGGTGGGTGGGTGCTGAGACTTTACCTTGGGTCCTCTAACAGAATAGTGCGTGCTCTTAACCACGGAACCAGCTCTTCAGCCCCAAACATATTTCAGACGTTTTGTCTTCTACATCTATTTTACACACGCACACATTCTCTTTGTGTCTCTGTCTCTGTCTCTCTCTCCCTCTCTCTGTGTGATGACGGATGTAAGGAGGTCAGAGGACACGTTGCAGGAGTCGATTATTTCCTTCTGCCGGGTGGATTCCAGGAAAACTCAGGATTTCAGGCTAAGTAGCAAGCACCGTTCCCAGCTGAGCCATCCTGCCAGCCTCCATATAAAATTTAAAACTTGATTTTTGAAAAGATACAAAGCAGTGTTCTAAAGCTTCAAAAAAAAATCTTTTAACCATGGAGAGTTTAACATGTATACCGAAGGACTATGTGCTTCTAGCCTTTGCCTCAGCCTCAGCAGCTCTCTACCCATGGTCAGGGCCCCCTGCACCCATGGTCAGGGCTCCCCCTGCACCCATGGTCAGGGCTCCCCTGCACGCATGGTCAGGGCTCCCCCACACCCATGGTCAGGGGGCCCCTCCACCCATGGTCAGGGCTTCTCTCCATCCATGGTCAGGGCCCCCTGCGCCTATGGTCAGGGCTCCCCCTACACCCATGGTCAGGGCTCCCCCTACACCCATGGTCAGGGCTCCCCTCACACCCATGGTCAGGGCTCCCCCTACACCCATGGTCAGGGCTCCTCTCCACCCATGGTCAGGGCCCCCTGCACCCATGGTCAGGGCTCCCCCTGCACCCATGGTTAGGGCTCCCCCTACACCCATGGTCAGGGCTCCCCTTACACCCATGGTCAGGGCTCCCCTTACACCCATGGTCAGGGCTCCCCCCCATATGGTCAGGGGTCCCCTCCACCCATGGTCAGGGGTCCCCTCCACCCATGGTCAGGGCTTCTCTCCACCCACGGTCAGGGCTCCCCTCACACCCATGGTCAGGGGGCCCCCTACACCCATGGTCAGGGTTCCCCTCACACGCATGGTCAGGGTTCCCCTCACACCCATGGTCAGGGGGCCCCTCCACCTATGGTCAGGGCTCCCCCTACACCCATGGTCAGTGCTGCCTCATCTAAAGTCTACATCCTGTCTACTTCCTTCACTTGCATAAGGAAATAAATACGTCATAAATACTTCATTATGCTTGTCTCAAAGATAAACACTGCCTTTTAATATTGCTACAATGCTTTTATCATGCCAAAAAGTAATAGTCGTTTTAGCGATATTTTAAGAGGAGGGAAAAAACGAACTATAAGCATTTGTGGACCTATTAGCTCTTTTTTCTTCTGTGTTCTCTTGTTTTTTGACCTTGAGCATGTTGTTATTTTCTAAACATAATGGCCCCATCTCCTGTTCTGGGACGTTTTTGTATTTCATATTGTGGTTGAGGCTCTGGGCTCCTGTCTGTCCTTTGCTCTAAGAGGAACAAAAGGCGTTTCCTTCAGCTGAACTACATTTGCATGTTTGAGGTGATTCCCCAGAGCCTCTTCTGACTTCTAAAGCCCCATCCAGTAAATATTTGCTGAGAGCCACAGTCTGTCCATCACTGCTGGCTGCTGCAGTTAGGAGTGAGAAAGAGGGCAGATGGGGCATAGACATCCTGGGACTGGTGGTTGCTGGGAAGCAGGCCTCTTACCCTAAGGATAGCCACAGTCACTCGTGCATGGCTGTCGTTGTGGGGAGAAGCGGCATGAGGAAGCCTCACAGTTCTGAAGGGTCAAGGAAGTCACTCTGGAGGAAGAGAGATCTCAGCCTAGCAGTATGGCAGAGGGAAGAGTCTTGTGAATGGCATGAGTTGGTAGAAGAAGTGAAGAGGGGCCATGAGGATGGATGGAGGTGGGGTGGAGAAGTGGAGACGAGCCCTATCTCTGGCCTGACTCTTCCCAATGGTTCTGGCATGTGAGGGCCAGGATCGTGGCTTCCCTGCCCCCTAGAAACATAGCCATCTAAAGTCTAGTTCCCTGCTGACACTGACTATTCACTGGCTTGGAGGCAGTGTGGTTGGAGAAGGTCGCATTTGGAAAGACAGAGACAGGAACCTGAATGCTCGCCCTGGATGAACCAACAGCTACACAGTAGAGCTGTGGGGATTAAAGGAAGTACTGTGTAATAAAAATCATGGGGCAGCACCTGTTTTCCTCCATCTCTTCTTCACATGTGGCCTTCTGGCCTTTCCCGAATGGTCCAGGGTCTTCCTCCAAGGAGCACCGTGCTGCCATCTTGGAGCACCGTGCTGCTAGTCCTGTTGTGACCAGACCCTTTTTCCACAGGTCCTTTATTTAGATGATAATTTAATGAATTTTACTTTTAGTTTCTGTTTGAAAGTTGAAATAAAAGGGGACAGGAGAGATGGCCTAATGGTTAAGAATGTGTTTCACTCTTGCAACAGAACCCGAGCTCAGAGCCCAGCATCTACACAGGGTGGCTCACGACTGCCTGTAATTGTAGTTCCAGGGGATCTGATACCCTCTTTTAGGTTCTGTGGACTCCTGTGCTCACAGGTACACACACCCCTACAGAGGTACATTTATATACAGATAGTCACAGATACATCTTTACTGTTTTATTAACATTTTGAGACTCTCATACAACGTATCATGTTTACTCCTTCGCCAACTCCTCCCCTCCCCACCCCCACTTCACTCTCCACCCAACTGCCCACTGGTCTCCTTTATAAGAAACAATCCAGTCCAGTTTGTGCTGTCCAAATATTCCTGGGTGTGGGGCCGCCCCCGGAGTGTGGTGGACCTATCACGCCCTTAAAGAAAACTGGCTCTCAGCAGTTATCAAATGCTAATAGCTGCAGCCAGGGGTAGGACTTCATGTCCACTCCCAAAATAAATCTTTTAAAAAAAAGTTTACATAAAAAATGATTCAGCAACAACAGCAGCAGACCAGGGCACAAAAGAACACAAAGGAAAAGGTGGCATCCTCTTGCCACTGAGGAGATTGTCCCCAAGGTTTGGATTGTATCTTAGAAAATATTCTGCACACATTCTTAAAATCAGGAATGTAAACTCAGTGTAACTTAGGTTTCTTTACATAAATCCTTTCCTTTGTTGAGTTGGTGGCTCACTCTGTAGCCTGAACAGGCTTAGAACTCACTGTGTAGCACCTATTTGTCTCAAACTCATGGCAATCTCCCTGCCTCAGAGTGCTGGGATCACAGACCTGACTCTATGCGGGTATTGGCCTCGTTTCTCAAGTGGTGGGATCCTCGGTGTCAGGCCACCAGACCTCTGGGCTCATCTGTGCTGTGTGTCTCATCAGAGCCTTGCGTTCTCAGCAGCTTGTTTTGCAGGAACTGGGCAGGGCCCAGGGCTTGAAGAACAGCTTCTGTGTCCCGGTCTGTGGGGAGTTTCATAGGAGATTTTCCTTTTCCTAATTAGCGTGTTTAGCAAATTGAGGGATATCTGAATGCCGGCGTGTTGCTCCACCACGAACCATTTAGCAGCCCAGACCTTGAACTGACAAACAAACTTCAAGGGTAGCAGCAGCACCCATGGGATCGGATTGGGGCGCCTGGGAAACACCAGAAACTGTTACCAGAAACCAAACACCAGATGCCTCGGACCCTCACATGCCATCACTTCCCAAGTTCGTACAGAATAGTGAGAAGCATGGCCTGTGTTCCCTCCTTTTCTTTAAAAGTTCTTGTGGTAAAATAAATACTCAAACGAGTAATACAGAAAGCGGAGGAAACCCCCCCTCTTTGTTCTCTGGCACCTACCTATTTCCCTGTTCTCTCCTCAGAGGTGGTCACCGTTAACAATGGTCCTGAATCTTTCTGGTCTGTATTTGCTATTTAATGAACTATGAATGAATTCGGCACTCGTTAGATTTGGTGGCAACAAATAGTTTAAAATACAAATTACAGTTTTGTATTTCAAAATTTTTCTGAAGACATGGAAAAAAAATCTACAAAAAGGTAATTGAAAATGTTGGTACTGAGTCTGATGTGGTAATGCACACCCTTAATCCCAGCACTTGGGAGGCAGAATCGGGTGGCTCTCCATTAGTTCAAGACCAGTCTGCTCTACATAGTGAATTCCGGTTCAGCCAAGGCTATATGTAGTGAGACCCTGTCTCAAAAACAGAAAACAGGAAAAAAGAAGGAAAGAAAAAAGAAAAGTTGGTGGCCAAGGGGAGAACTAGGTACTGGGTGGTGAAGAATGGCTGCTTCTCTATGAAGTCTCAGGCTGGTCTTGTTTTCTTTCTCTCTTTCTGTCTTTTATTCTTTTAAAAGATACTTCTTTTAAAAATGTTCTTTGTGACATCTTATTTTTTTATTCTTTGTGTTCCTGTACATGTGCACTCATGGGTGAACCACGGTGCCCATGAAGAAAGAGGTCAGAAGACAAGTTGTGGGAGTCAGTTCTCTCCCTTGACCATGTGGAAGATCAAACTCAGGTCACTTGGCCTAGTGGCAAGCACTTTTACTGACTGAGCTACCCCCTCCCCTTCTATTTTAAAAGTTCTTTGTTGTTTGAGGAGGTCCCTACTCTTCCTCCCCACATCTGACAACCCACAGTATGAGGTTTGCTTACCACCAGACAAGATTGGCCTAAATGTGACTGTGTGGTCACACACAAGCCACTTGGGCCCTTTGAACTTCCACGGCCTCAGCTGTGAAGTGGACAGGAAAAACTCTGTGTTGCTAAGTGGCTATAAACTTTAGATGTGTGAAGGAATTTTCTTGGTGGTCAAAGAATACTTTTCTTTCCTGCTTCCTGAAGCCTTCACCCTACACAGCTGTGTAAGAGTTGGACATATTACTTTTGAATTGCAGTTTACTGGTGATTCAAGCCTTAACTGCTGGAATTAAAAACCAGCTAAGCGGAGTGGGAAGATTCCTTGGGGCTGGAGTCACACCACCTCTGCTTGGCTTTTCAGAAAGATTTCGCAAATGGACACAGCAGGTCATGTGGTACCCCCACCTCTTTACCCCGGATCTCGGCTGCAGGGTTAGCTCTGCCCTCCTAGGACAGTTTCGCTACCAGATGAGTGTCAGCATCCACTTCCTGCAATTCAGGCCGTGGTTAGCCAGGCAGCTAAAGTCATCAGAGGAACTGGCAGAAAACAGTGTCACCTCAGTACAAGGTCTCATGACATAATTTCTCTGGCATCTTTTCGAGAATTACAAATGGTTGTACCCTTGGGGACTTGGGGTATGAGGGTTCTTACCGATGGGGTTGGTGGATCAAAGGCTTGTTAGAGGTGGGCAATAGTTGTAGGCAACCCAGCCCATGCCAGGTATAGTGTAACCAACATATGCCAGGCTGGGATTCTGCCCCCTTGCTTCTGCTGCTGGGATACCAGGGCCAGCCATGCTTAATCATACATGGGTGGTCATTTTTATTGCTGTATTAAAGAGCCTTATATTCTTTTTCTCATTTCTTGCCTTCTCCCAGCCTCCAGAACTAAGCAATGGAGAATCTACCAAGAAGCTCCCTCAGGGTGTTGTCTACGGTGTGGTGCGAAGATCAGATCCCAATCAGCAGAAGGAAATGGTGGTGTATGGCTGGTCCACCAATCAGCTGAAAGAAGAGATGAATTACATCAAGGATGTGAGCGACTCAAGGATGTTTTGTTTTCTGTGCTTTGAAGTAGATAGGAGGGTGGAGTCAGAAGCGTGGATGGAAATGTTAAGTAGGCATTTTGAAAGTCTTATTTGGGATGGGAATGTTTCTCCATCTCTTTATGGTGATGCTTAAAGGTTCAGGTATAAATTTTCAACAGGTTTCTCTTGGGTGGTTGTTCCAGGCAGAGGGATCGTGAGACCCAGGGCTCCTGCTGGGTGTGCTGTGGAGACTCTTGGGTGGTTTTGCGTGAGATACTAGACACGCATAATGTATACGTTTGGGCAAGTGTATAAACGTAGGTGTTACTGGCTATTTGTAAGAGAACCACCAACTCAGAAAGAAAGTCTTCCTTGGAGATGAACCTGGAGTGGAGAGAGGGGCATTCCAGGCAGGGCACAACTGGGCTCTGGGGCTGGTTGTCTGTATCTTTGGCCTCAAGCCTGGGTCTCTCCCACTTGGACAGTCTTTGAAGTTGCCCCTATATTGCCATCCTGGCCAGGGATGGTTGCACCCCATCCCACACCAACCCCTGACAGAGGGAATATAAGAGAACCTGGCAGGTTCACACCAATGATTTGGATTGAAATGAATGTTGGGAAGTCAACCACAGGAGACAAGGTTCGGTCTCAGCCAATCAATGCAAATCCTATGTATTTAGTGTATTTCCTCTTGTCTTTTACCTCAAGAGGGTTCGGAAGTGTGTGAAAAAGAAAGCAAGTGGCCACGCTTTCGCCATTCACCTGTTCTGCGGCTAGCGTTCTGGATCATTTTCTTCAAATGCTTTGATGGCTCTCTGGCCAGAGTCTCCTCACCACACTAACCTGACTGACGCTGCTGAGCTCAAACCAGACTAGTTAGATGAGAGAGAAACGAACTTCTCTGATGCCCATGGGCCCCAAACACTGACCCGTGGCTCAGTGCTGGGGGAAGCAAGTGTCAGTACTGGGCTGAGAAGTCCCCCGCATGCCTGTGAGCTCACTGCTTCCGCTTCTATCCTCACAGATCCAGGTTCCTTTTACTGTGCCCCTTTGTCCTCTGTAGCCCTCAGGCAGGCTTTGTGAGCTTCATTCGATTTGGGGCAGATGATGTGCAAAGCCACATTTTCTTAGCTATTATTGTACAAGCTTTGTTCTTGTTTGTTTTTTAAAATAACACATGCATAGGCTGGGAGCAGACCATAAAGTACATGAGGATCTGAGAGTTCAGATCCCCAGGATTCGTGTAAAAACTGTGTAGTTGCTGACATCTGTAACTCTAGTATTGGTGGGGCTGACACAGGATGGTCCTGGGAGATCACTGGCCAGCCATCGTAGCTGACTAGGTGACCTCCAAGTTCAGTGAGAGTCCCTACCTCAAAACATAAGGTAGAGAGTGATCAAGGAAGATACCTCATATTTTCTGACCTTCACACATGTGCACACATGTATACACATCCACCCATACATACATGTACCACCCACAGAAACAGGTCCATACATCACACACACACATGCTCACATGCACATGGGCACGTAAATACACACACACATGCACACACTCGCACACACTCATTATGTATTATAACCACTAGTCTTGAACACCCAGTTATATGATCTCCTAAAGATTGTTTTTAATGGTGCAAAATATTTCATCCCAGATTGCTAAACAATGCAGTCCTTTCTCAAGGAAATAGTTAGAGCTTCATTTTCACGCTCCATATAACTTGGGATTAATTTGGAAGTAAACCTTCTAAGTAGAGCTCAGACTCCCAAATTGCCCAAGACAAACACAGCAGGTCCAGGCTAATCCTCAGCTATAAATGATATGCACTGAAATCACAGAACTGGTTCTGACCCCAAATTCCCAACCTCCACAATGATCTGCAATACAAAGTTAATTCCTAGGTCCCACCTTTAATGGCTGGTTTCAGATACAGCCCAGCCTGCTCATTCCTCAGTGTGTTTATGAGTTTGTTGCCCTTGCTCCCTGATGGGAGACACCCTGGCCTTGTTGGTGTCCTACACTGTTCAGTGGCAGCAACACCCAGCTCAAGGTTCCGCCCTCTGCTGACAGACAGCACAAGAGCCAGCTAGGGTGGTAAAGAGTCATTCGCCCTCTTGAATGAAGGGTCATACTTTGAACCTTGTTTTCCCAATTGTTTGTGGCCAATGTAGACTATTAGAACTCTTTTGGGTGGGGGCTAGAGAGATGGCCTAGGGGTTAAGGGTTCCTGCTGTAGAGGACCCAAATTTGATTCCCAGCACCTACCTATGCCAGGCATCATACAAGTATCTGTAATTCCAGTTCTAGGAGATCCTACATCTTCTGACTTCTACTGGTACTTATACTTGCACACAAACACACGCACATACAGTTAAAAATAGAATCTTAAAAAAAAAAAACACAAACAAAAAATCCTCAACTGGGGACTCCTCTCTTCTCTCAATCTCTACCAATATCCATTCTAAAATAAAATGTACCTCAGTATTAGAATTCTTGCCTGGCATACACGAGACCTTGAGTTCAAATCCCTAGTACGAGCAAGAGAAAAAAAACCTTGAAAGCAAAACAGGGCGTTTCTTCCACAAAAATACCTTTAGTAGCAAGTCTTCCAGCACGGTTGCTAAACATTTACACTCAAGCCAGACTGCTTCCCTTCAGCCATTTGGAAGCCCAGCAGCTTAGAGTTTGTCTGGAGGAAGCTCCCTCAAGACTTCTTGATCTGTTGGAAGACTCCCAAGAACTTTAGTAAGGACACCAGAAAATGGGGAAACAGGGTTGGGTGTCAGCTTCCCACTTAACGCACTTTTGCTAGCCACCCGCCGCCCAGGGTCGCACAGTGTTAGCATGAGTGAGGGTTTGAGGACCACATTCCTCTTTGTTATACCCAGTGTGTGTTCTGTTGATAATTACTGAGAAACTGACATCTGAATTTATGACCCCTTCAGGCCTCACATTTTTCTACCTCACATTCTAGACATTTAATTGCTTTTTGGCACTTGGAGCAGAGAGAGAAGAGAGAAAATTAGAGGTTGCTGCTTTCTTTGGAGTGTTTTCATCCTCACAGCCATGTGTTTACCGTCGACTAGTTAAAAACTTCCTACTTGTAAAGACATGTGGTTGGAAGGGGTGAACTTTGTTCAAACAGGGTTTGAGGGTGATGGGTGAGTCTCAACACAGTCAAGCGTATCATCCTATAGCTTATTGTTTGGAAAACGTAACATTTGTTAATCGTTATCTTCATGTATGATAGACATTATTGCTTTGATAGTTTCTATTTTTTCTAACTCGATGTTAATTTGTTACGTGTCTTATTCTTAAGGGTTGTTTTTGTGAGTCTTTCTCTTATTAATAAAGTTTCCAGTATCTTTCAGGAACAGATTATAACTTGATTTCTAACTAGCGCCTCTGTGGCTGCAGGTGAGGGCCACATTGGAGAAAGTGAGGAAGCGGATGTACGGAGATTATGACGAGATGAGACAGAAGATCCGACAGCTCACCCAAGACCTGTCGGTGAGTTCACACCTCAGCACTACGGTATTACAGGACTTTCTGTAGTCCCACCAGTGGTTCAGTAATGACTGGAAATTTCTAATATCGTTTAAAGCTTAGGCCGTTAGCTGGGGCAGTCTCCCAGCTACTGTCTAAACTTAACTGACTATTCTAACACTATGACCTGCCACATGGCTAACTCTTCACCTCTCTGCTCTGATCTGTCTGTTCCCTTCAGTCCTCTTCGAATCTCCCAGAGTCCCGCTCTGCCTGGAAGTTCCGCCCTTGTACTTCCTGTGCCAGCTATTGGCCGTCAGATCTTTATTACAACTAATCAGCAGGGAGACCACACCTGAACATCTCGTTGGCTGCCTAAGGCGTTGAGGGCTGTTACAGGCTGGTGAGAGGCCATTCAAATAACAGTACCAAAATCCTGCCAGCATTTAGATCTGTGCTGGTACAGAATTAACAACTGAAAAGACAGATACACATCTTAATGCAATGGAAGGAAGGTCACCCCAACTCTGAGACCGTGAGAGAATGGTGGGACTTGGGGCCCGTACGCAGTGACCTGGAGATGTTTGAATAGCTCATGCTTTTTAATGAATTGAGTCATACTTTAAAGGACCTGAGAGGACATCTTCTGAGTAGCAGGTTGAACTTTATTATTCAGAGGAAAATGTCTAATAATCTTTTTTACAGTTGCATTACAACTGTATACTACACAGTCTTAACTACCAAGTCATCTCTCCAACCCCTACCCACATGAATTCTAGTTAATGGCCTTCTCTAAAAATCTGTTTTACTCTTTTTTACTTAAAAAAAAAAAAACTTGAATAGTCCAGAGTGGCCTCAAAGTCACATGACCTTGAACTCCTCGTTCTCCTGTTCTCACTTCCCCAGTGAAAGGATTATAGGGTGCACCACTATGCCTGGTTTATGGTATGCTGAGGATCAAACCCAGGGCCTTGCACATGCTCAGCCAACTGAACCACATTCCCAGCCCTCAGATTCTATTCTTTTTTTAAAAAAGAATTATTTATTTTATGTATGTGAGTACGCTGTCACTGTCTTCATACACACCAGAAAAGGATGTCAGACTCCATTACAGATGGTTGTGAGCCACCATGTGGTTGCTGGGAATTGAACTCAGGACCTCTGGAAGAGCAGTCAGTGCTCTAAATCACTGAGCCATCTCTCCAGCCTCAAATTCTATTTTTACAAATTTATTCTACAGATAGGCTCCTACACATGCAAAATGACTCATGCATGAAACAATTTTTTAATTATTTGTAATAGTTTTTAAGAGATGGAAATTGAAATACACACCAAGAAAAAAAGTATGTTTTTTCTCTCCTGTCAGAACTTCATTGACTATGCTAGCTCTCTGGCCCCAGATGTTGGTTTGTATTCTATAGTTTTACTGTAAATATTACTTAAGTAGAAGTAGCTGCTCTCAGAAGATTTCCCCTTCCCTGGAGCCTGTGGGGTGTGGATTGGTTTGGAGTGACTGTCTTTCTCTCCCCAGGTCTCCCATGCTCAGCAGGACTATCTAGACAGTCACATCCAAGCCCAGGCATCGGCCCTGGATAGCTTCAATGCCATGAACTCGGCGTTGGCATTGGACTCTGTTGGCTTACAGGTATCCCTCTGCTTTTCCTTAGCTGGGACCTTCTCTTACAGGGCAGATGAGCCTAACCAGGAGTGGGGCCCATTTGCAGAAAAGTCATAGAATTCCCTGTGGTCATGGTCCTTTAAGCACAGCCGCAGTAAAGACAGTTTCTGGAAAGTGGGTAGGAAGTTGAAGGAAATGTTTCCAGCTGAGCCTCTGTCAGGTGCCCATGACCTTCTGTCGGGTGCCCATGTCAATGAGGTTTTAGGCTCAGCTCCAACATAGAGACGTCTCCTGCTCCCTAGATCCTCAGTGTGTCTGTCTACTCAGTACATCAACTACTTTCTCCTTGTAGCTCTGGTGCTTCAGGAAGTCCCACTTGGTGATAGAAAAGACAATTTCATCCAAAGAAAGGATGTAACGTTTCACAAGAAGAAGCTCTCACAGCAAGCACATTTTCTTGATTTAAACACGATTTTACATTGGAAAGAGTCATGTGTTCCAAAGAATGAAGACATTTTTGGTAGACACACATTCTTTTTTTTTTTTTTTTTTTTTTTTTTTGGTTCTTTTTTTTTTCAGCTGGGGATCGAACCCAGGGCCTTGCGCTTCCTAGGTAGCGCTCTACAGCTGAGCTAAATCCCCAGCCCCTAGACACACATTCTTAACTAAGACATACTGCCAGAGATTGGCTCTGAGCTAGCCGTTAAAAGGCCTTTCAGTCTTTACACTTCCAACGATGTAGTCCCTTGACCAGCATGCAAGTTCATTTGAAGATGTTCAAAGCAAGCCTCTGGTCTCAGTTTTCAAATACACAAACAATCGTTTCTGCCACCCTCTAAGTTTATTTGGCTTATCTTTTTATGTCCTCTTAAAAATTCATCCCACTGGTTTCTAGTACTTTCTGGTCCTATGCAAATAGTTCTGTGGATAAGCAAGCAGACCGCCATACTGGGCCCCTCCACTTCTCATAGAACTTGGTATTCATCAACCACAGCTGATGGAGCCCCAGAGGCAACAGCTTGGTCAGCTTCCAGAAATGGGTGGGGCAGGACTGTGTTTGGGTTTGTCTGGGATGCCCATTTCTGGTTGGGCCACGGTCCCATGCTTTTCCTGGCTCCCCTTTGTGTATGGCAGCTTCCCCCCGGCCTTGGGCCAAGTCCCTGGTTTATTCAGGAGCCCTTTGTTCCCTTCTTCCTATCATGAAGGGGACTGGCCAAGTCTCTCTTTCTCTCCCTCTTAGAAACCATTTCACTCCCCAGCCTTCAGAAACGGCTTTGCCTCCCTGAGTTTAGACCTGCTGGTGTCTGCATTGTGTCTCTGGATTCTCTTCCCAGAAAAATAGTATATTTTAGGCAAATTCTTGTCATTTGCAATTTAGCTGACAATCTAGGCATTTATCCCCCACAGGTTTCTAATTAGAACAATGTTAGCCCTAACCCAAGGATCTTTAGTCTCTCTTAGTTCCAGGCTATAAAAATCAGGGCCGTAAAACTAGAATATTACACCATTGGTCATATCTGAAGCTCATTGGCTTCTTAGTTGTGCAAGATCCCAGCCTCTGCCACCCATCTCTTCTCCTTGTTTGTTATTGTTGATGGAGACCAGACTCTTGGCTTTGTTTCTTAGAAAAGTAGCACTATAGACAGACTGTAGGTAAACTGAGACCAGCAGAGATCAATGCCCTGACATTAAGCATCTAGCTAGTGGCAGAGACAGGGTTAGAAGAACCTTGTCTCCTGGTCAAGGCTAAGTGTCTGTGTATTTATTTTCTCCCAGAAGGACTTGGGTGTTAGGCTAGGTGTCTTCTGAAGTTCTGGGAGACTCTGATGGCTTCAGTGTTCCTTTGATACCTTCTCCCCTCCACTGACCGTTTCTAAGGTGATTCAGGTGGATTTAGGATCGAGAGGTATATTGTCCAGTGAGGGATGGGGAGTCTTCAGAGGCCGTCCATCCATCCATCACAGGACAGGGGAGACACACACTCCATCTGGTTCCGAGTCTTGCAATCTGATGTGGTAGATAATGCCCACACCCAGTGTCCAGTGGTAGGAGTCTGGGGATTATGGGAATCGTTTCTCTCTAATTAATTAGGTAGAGATGGAAGCAATAAACAGCAGCATTATTAATTTAATTAGCTCCACCCACCTGGGTGTCCAGGAGCAGCAGGCAGTCAATAGCATCTCCCTTTCCCCTTAGACAGGGTCTCATGAAACTGAGGCTTCAAACTCACTGTGTAGTCCAGGATGCCTTTGAATTTGATCTTCCTGGCAACTTAAGTAAGCTACCACAAGTCGTGTATGTAGTGCTGGGGATGGATCCCTGGGCTGAGTGCTTGTTGGGTTCCCTGGTTTGCTTTCTATTGCTGTTATAATACATCCCAAAAGCACCCTGGGGGAGGAAAGGGAAAGGGTTTGTTTGACTTCCACTTCCACATCACAGTTCATCATCAAAAGAAGTCAGGGCAGGAACTTACACAGGGTAGGAACCTGGAGGCAGGAGCTGATGCAGAGGCCACGGAGGGCACTGCTCACTTGTTTGCTCAGCCGGCTTTCTTATAGAACTCAGGTCGACCTGCCCAAGGGCAGCACAACCCACAGTGAGCTAGGCGCCCTCACATCAATTATCAGATAAGAAAAACTCACCATGGGTTTGCCCACCCACCAATCTGATGGAGACATTTTCTCAATTGAGGATTCCCTTTTCCAGAGGACCCCTCCCCCTTGTGTCAAGTTGACTAACCAGCACACTAGCTAAGCTCTCTACCATGGGAGCCACATCTATAACAGACCCATAACAGGCAACAATGTTGAACTTGTCAAGCAACATTGTCAAACTTTATCTTTATTCTGTAAAGTACTTTGTTTTACTTCATTGTAAAAAACGTGGGAAAGTTGGAAAAACAATAAAATAAATCTCAATTCTGTCGGGTAGTGAGGGCTATCATGGGTTTGAGTGGAATTGGCCTGTGATTACTACTTTATACCTGCACCACCCCCCAATGTCACATGATATCATTATGATCATTTTCCCTGGCAAAGATTCCATTTAACTCATCTTCCCACCCTAAGCAGTAGGTGGTCTAATAGTCCACAGCTGTTGGGGATTGTAGGGAAAGCTGTGGTCCGTTTAACCACAGTGGGACAGGCCTCAGCCACTGTAGGGATCCCTGGACCCCCACCTGAGAGCTGCTGCAGCACAAGACAAAATTGGGGTGCTGCTGTGTGTGTTCCCACAGCCCTTAGGTCTTTGTTTTTTAATTTTCACCCAAATAGAAAACCCTTGTGGATGTGACTTTGGAAAACAGCAACATCAAGGATCAAATCAGACATTTGCAGCAAACCTACGAAGCGTCCATGGACAAGCTGAGAGAGAAGCAGAGGCAGCTGGAGGCTGCTCAAATGGAAAACCAGCTACTGAAGATGAGGGTAAGGCAGTCGACCTTCCCCTCGGACCTCTCTGTTCTCTCTCTCCTCTTCAGTTCTTCATCTCCCTTTCCCTATCCTCCTTCTCATCAGAGCTTCTTACAGGCGTGGTCTAAAGATGAGGAGGAGGAAGTGTCTGTTCACAGTGTCCCACCTAGAGTTGGGGTAGTGCACAAACACTCCTTTAGGGCGTGCCTTTCTAACTACATGGCTAAGTACAGTGGCTTCAAGGCGTTCCTAGAATCAGCATGACATTATGGCTATGTTATTGGGAAGGCCAATGGATATACCCAGGAGCTTTGAAGGGTTCTCCCTTCACTGTGCATATACTCTTTAAAGTCCCAAGGACAATCCTTGCCCTACACATGTAGACACCCCACAAAGATCTGTCCTTCTTGACCACTAGGCTGCATGCCTAAGCTAGACTTCTAAAACTTGGAAGTCCAGTGGGGCCTCCCCAGGTTTTTATCCTGTGGGGTTTTTAAAGCATCTATTACAGAATGGTTTACATATGACATCTCCATGCATAGCATCCATATATCAAATGATCATATCTGTGCCCTCTTTATTCCTTCTTATCCCTGCTCCCAGCTCTCCCAGATCACCTCCTTTGTCCCAGCTAGGCCTCCTTTTGCTTTATGTCGTTTTGTGTATGTGAGTGTGATTGGGTTTGCTTACTGGAGTGTGGGTGAGGGATTATTTACGGGAGTGTTAGCAACCAACAACCACACCACTGAAAGAAACCTCTCTCTCTCCCTTGATTACCTACAAGAAAGGGAGTGGCTTCATAGGCTCTTCCTTCAAGACTCTGTTCTGCACAGCCTTAAGCTATTCTGTAGATCAGGTATAACTTGTCACCTAAACCAGAGTATGCCAGTGAAAAGTGGAACTGTTAATAACCCAGTCAGGGAGCCCATCTAGCAGTGTATCCTTCCCTGTGGTGCCAGGCTGCACCATAGACACTCTGTTGTTCCCCTCTGGGGTCCTGCTGTTACAGCTACCCTGGGATCAGGTTTGTGTAACATAGCAGCCCCCTTTTGCTCTCTCTCCAAATAAGACGACTCATTGTGTTTTTATTAATATTTATTATGTGTTTATATGCGTATCTGAGTGTGGGTTTGTGCACCTGAGTGTAGTGCCCGCAGAGGCCAGAAGAGGGCGTCAGATGACTCAGAGCTGGAGTTACAGATGATTGTGAGCCCCTTGGGTGGGGTCTGGGAACTGAACTCAGGTTCTCTGGAAGATCAACAAGTCCTCTTGACCACTGAGCCATCTCTTCTGTGCTAGGTCAGTCTTTCTTTTTACAATTTTATACATTCTATTTTCCACTATTTCAAAATTTTAATTTTGAAAATTAAAAAAGAAAAGATTGTTGTGGAAGTAGTCAGAAGTTCCTGAATTAAACCTTTGTGTATCTGTCTCACAACCACTTATTGAGCACCTACTGTTAGGGTCAGCCCTGTGTGTTCCTTTTTTCTCTGGGGTAGTGTGTCATCCGGCATGACAAGGTAGCCTGAAAGTCTGATCCCTCATGTCCTGCCTACGGTGGCCTGTTTTAGAAATCGATGCTGAGTTTGGTTCCAAGCACTAGAACTTAAATAGAGTGTCTCCCCTCTATTCTTCAAATAAATTTTCTAATCCTTCAAATTAAAAAATGAAAGAAGTTCCAGGGACTCAAGGGGCCTCGTGTGACTGGAGTGTAGCATGGACAGACTTCAGGCAGAGCCCTTTTCTCTGCCACCTGTGCAGTAGAGATGGTCTGTGGGGTTGACCTGGGTTCTAAGGTAATGATAACCTTTACTCCGGAATCTCCATCCTGAGTTCTTGCCCAGTGATGAGCATCCAAAGGCATCAAGAGGGACTTGTCACATTTTTGGAGTAAACACCATGCAATTCATTAAGGCCAAAGGGCACCTCCCTTTCTCAGAGGCGCTTGAGAGCTCAGGTGCCTTAGATGAGCAGAAGCCTGGGGGGAGGGGCGAGGGCACATCCCAGTAGGAGCAGCATCGGGTCAGTGGTATGAGGTCCTTACCGATGGCCAGAAAGGAGACCCCATCTCTGGAGATCCACCACACCCACCCTAGCTCCAAAGCTTCTCCCAAGCTGTGCCAGTTCCAGCTGGCCACCAAAGGCTCCCAGCCCAGTGGCCACACTAGGCCAAGATGTTCTCAAGGACGACAGTTTGCAAAGCATGCAGTGTGGGAAAGATGAATGCAGATTTTGTATTTGGTTTAACAAGGCCTGACTTAGAGATGTGGTTGTTCAGTACCGTGAGTGGGATTGATTGGAGAAGCAATCTTTAAAATAATTAATGTGTGCATGTGTCGCACATAAGGTGCATGTGTGTATAAGTCAGGTCAGCTTCAAGTGCAGTTGCTCAGGAGCTGTCTGTCTTCTGAGACATGGTCTCTCACAGGAAGCCAGGGCTTGGTGTTTATAGCTGGCTGGCGTGAGCCCTGGGGCTCATCTGACTGTCTCCAACTACTGCTCGGTGCTGGGAATTATGAGAGTGTACCACCATGCATGGTGTTTCCTTTCCTTTCCCTACTCCTTTTCCACTTTTCTTTCCTTCCTTCCTTCCTTCCTTCTTTCCTTCCTTCTTTCCTTCCTTCCTTCCTTCCTTCCTTCCTTCCTTCCTTCCTTTCTTTCTTTCTTTCTTTCTTTCTTTCTTTCTTTCTTTCTTTCTTTCTTTCTTTCTTTCTTTCTTTCTTTCTTTCATGGGTTCTGGAAAAAGCTACCAACTGAGACCACTAAGAAGTGGCCTTCTGACAAAAATTAATCCTCTGAAACACCTTGTGTTCTTCTCTCTCTCTCTCTCTCTCTCTCTCTCTCTCTCTCTCTCTCCCCCGCTCTCTCTCTTTCCCCTCTCTCCCTCTCTCTGTGCCCTCCTGCTTGCTGCTTCTCTCTACTGCAAACCCCTGGGGCTCGTGCTCTGTCCTCTTGTGTGGAGATGCTGGAGGGGCAAAGCACAGTTCTGCAATGGAATTGTTTGCAGGTGGAGTCGTCCCAAGAAGCCAATGCTGAGGTGATGCGGGAGATGACGAGAAAGCTGTACAGTCAGTATGAAGAGAAGCTGCAGGAAGCACAGCGCAAGCACAGCGCGGAGAAGGAGGTCCTCCTGGTGCGTGTGCGCTCCTAAAACAGAGTGCATGAGACGTGGCTGGCGGGTTCCGTTGGAAGGTTTTGTCCTTGAAGGGAGTCATGAGGTTGGATGTAAAGAGGAATCAAGGCA